>NW_004443937.1:6838648-6895315 GCF_000243295.1 Trichechus manatus latirostris
GTAGAACATTGCCTTTATAAACTGTGTTATGCCAATTGAGCTAGATGTTCCCTGAGACCATGGTCCCCACAGTCCTCCGCCCAGCAATTCAGTCCCTCAGGGAGTTTGGATGTGTCTATGGAGCTTTCGTGACCTTTCCTTGTACAAGTTGTGCTGGTTTCCCCAGTATTGTGTACTGTATCACCCTTCACCCAGGATAACACTTATCTATTGCCTATTTAGTATTTCCCCTCCACCCCTCCCAAGCCTGGTAACCAACAAAGATTGTTACATTTTGTGTGTGAACTGTTTCATGGGTTTTTACAATAGAGATCTCATACAATATTTGTCCTTTTGTGATTGACTTATGTCACTCAGCATAATGTCCTCCAGTTTCATCCATGTTATGATTCACAAATTCATCATTGTTCTTGTTGCATAGTACTCCATTGTGTGTATGTACCATAGTTTGTTTATCCATTCATCTGTTGATGGGCACCTACGTTGTTTCTATCATTTTGCTATTGTGAACAATGCTGCCATGAACAAAGGTGTGCTTATGTCTGTTGGAGTGACGACTCTTATTTCTCTAGGCTATATTCCTAGGAATGGGATTACTGGATAATATGGAATGTCTCTTTCTAGCTTTCTAAGGAAGCACCATATCATTTTCCAAAATGGTTGTATCATTTTGCATTCCCACCATCTCCCTGCAGCCCCTCCAACATTTGCTATTTCCAGTGTTTTTGATTCGTGCCAGTAGTGCCGGGGTGAAATGGTATCTCATTGTGGTTTTAATTTGCATTTCTCAAATGGCTAGTGATCACGAGCATTTCCTTATGTGTCTGTTGGCTGCTTGAATGTCTTCTTTGGTGAAGTGTCTGTTCATTTCCTTTGCCCATGTTTTAATTGGATTATTTGTCTTTTTGTTGTAGAGGTGTTGGATTTTCTTGTAGATTGTGGAGATTAGACCTTTGACTTGCACTGTCCAAACTTTTTTTCCCAGTCTGTAGGTTCTCTTTTTACTCTTTAGGTAAAGTCTTTTGAAGAGCATAGGTGTTTGATTTTTAGAAGATCCCAGTTATCTAGCTTATCTTCTGGGGTTTGTGTGTTGATGGTTATGGTTTGTATCCTGTTAATACCGTGTATTAAGGCCTGTAGCGTTGGTCCTATTTTTTCTTCTATGAACTTTATAGTTTTTGACTTTATGTTTAGGTCTTTGATCCATTTGGAATTAGTTTTTGTATATGGCGTGAGGTATGGGTCCTGTTTCATTTTTTTGCAGATGGATATCCAGTTTTGCCGGTACCATTTGTTAAAAAAAAACTGTCTTTTCCCCATTTGATGGACTTTGGGCCCTTGTCGAAGATCAGGTGTCCGTAGGTGGATGGATTTACATCGGGGTTCTCAATTCTGTTCCATTGGTCAATGTATCTGTCATTGTAGCAGTACCAGGCTGTTTTGACTACCATAGCTGGATAGTAGGTTCTGAGGTAGGTAGTGTCAGTCCTCCAACTTTATTCTTCTTCGTCTGTAGTGCTTTACTTATTTTGGGCTTCTTCTCTTTCCATATAAAGTTAATGATTAGTTTTTCCATTCTTTGAAGAATGTTATCAGTATTTGGATTGGGATGGCATTGTATTTGTAAATTGCTTTGGGTAGAATTGCCATTTTCACAATGTTGAGCCTGCCTATCCATGAGCATGGTATGTTTTTCCATTTATGTAGATCCCTTTGGGTTTCATGCAGTAGTGTTTTATAATTTTCTTTGTATAGGTCTTTTACATCCCTGGTCAGATTTATTCCTAAGTATTTTATTTTTTTAGGGGCTATTATAAATGATATTGTTTTCCTGATTTCCTTTTCATTGTTCTCCTTATTGGTGTATAGGAGTCCAACTAATTTTTGAATGTTTATCTTGTATCCTGCTACTCTGCTGAATCTTTCTATTAGTTCCAGTAGATTTCTCATGGAGTCTTTAGGGTTTTCTATGTATAGTATCATATCATCTGCAAACAGGGACAGTTTAACTTCTTCATTACCAATTTGGATGCCCTTTATTTCTTTTTCTTGCCTTATTGCTCTAGCTAGAACTTCCAGCACAATGTTAAATAGGAGTGGTGATAAAGGGCATCCTTGTCTTCTTCCTGTTCTCAAGGGGAATGTTTTTAGCCTCTCTCCATTAAGAATGATGTTCTCTTATTCTTAAAGAGGAAGTGTAGGTTGCTGATTTTAGATATTTCTTCTTTTCTAATATAAACACTTATTGCTATGTATTTCCCTCTATACATTGATTTAGTTGTAACCTACAAATACTATTATGTTGTAGTTTCATTTTCCTCTAGTTTAAAATATTTTTAAATTTTCCTTGACACTTTTCTTTGGCCCATGGATTATATAGAAGTGTGTTGTTTAATTTCTAAGTGTTTGAAGATTTTCCTGTTATCCTTCTGTTATTGTTACCTACTTTGATTGTGCTTTGGTCTGAGAACATACTTTGCATGATTTCTATGGTTTTGAATTTGTTAAGTTTTCTTTTATGGCCCAGAATATGGTCTATCTTGGCGAATTTTCCATTTTTACTTGAAAAGACCGTGTACTCTTCGGTTGGGTGAATCGTTCTATAAATGTCGTACAGTTGAATTGTTTGATAGTGTTATATGACATCTACCATATTTTTACACAAATAATGAATGCCTTCTACATTTGCTTGCCAGCTGCACCCTCCCCCCATTAGATATTTTCGTAAGCATGCCATGCTAATTTTTTTTTACAGTGACATGAAAAAAAATGATGTAGTGATGCTTATGAAAATACCCTGGAGGGGAGGGCATGGCTAGGAAACAAACATAGAAGGTACGCATTATTTGCGTAAAGTACAATATACTTTTTAAAAGGACCATGAGTGATTCCATGCACATTGAAGGTTGAGAACAATTTATGGATATCTAACACTATTTGGGATTAAAGTGTAACTGAGGCTCAATTTTGAATTACAGTTTATGTTTTCTTATGTTTGTGGAAGTCTAGTAGCATTCACCTAGTTATTCATGCCCTAGGTGTGAGCTTGTTGTTACAGGTACCTCCCAAACACATTACAAGTAGAACAAAGCATTCTTTTTTCTCTGTTTCTCGGTCTTGTGCCCCTTGGATTGTAATTGAGACCTTTCCTACAAATATTTTCTCTGCACCTTTTACCTACACAAGCCTTTGTTAAAGTCATCTTTGTAAAACACTGGGTCCAGGGGATACTACTAAGCAATGTATAAAGGAGTGGATGGTGTATCAGTTGCTTACTAACCTGCCATCATCTTAAAATTCATAATATGAATTAATATCTTAAAGCCTCTGAGAAGTCTGCAGTAAATATATCTATTTATATACTTAGTCTCCCTTTTCCCTGATATAAAATAAGTAATGCTAACTACTGCATAGGTTTTTAAAGAGGATTAAATGAGATAATATATGTAAAACAATTAGTAATGGCTTGGGCACATGGTATATAGTCAATAAAAGTTTGTTCCTATGATTTATAATAATCGACATTCTTGTTATTTTCTTCATTTGTAGTATTATTTCATAAAAATTGAACTTAAAATTGGATGTGAAGGGAAAAAAAAATCTTGGGAATGCAGTAGGCAGAAAAGTCACAGAGATAAACAGAGTTGTACCTGCTCCAGTTATTTTACTGAAGTTTATTTGTTGTAGTTTTATTGTAGTGTATTGCATTACCTTCAAAGATTTTCTCCCACCCACTTAGTCTGTTAACCTAAGCCTACCTCCCCAGAATCAATGTCATTGGTATTCTCGGGCACAGTTAGGCATTTACAAGTGCATTGCAAAGAGAAGGAAGCTGTGCAATTATAATACCATGGAAGGGGTGCCAAGTTTGAGCAAATCTCAGGAGCCAGCGTGCTGTCTTATGCCTTCCTCACTCAGCAACATCACCAAGAAAGTGGTGCACTCAGAGTTCAAAATCCCCTTCTCCCCAGTTACTTACCCTGGTTCCTTTGATGAGTCTGTGGGAACTATATTGACACTCTGCTTTCTTTTCCTAAACAGGTGGGCTCTGCATTGCCCAGTCCGTGAGAATCCCCCAAGAGCGCAAAGACAGGACCATTGACTTTGATAGAATTATCAAACAGCTCCTGGACACCCCCAACTCCAGGGCCGTCGTGGTTTTTGCCAACGATGAGGATATAAAGTAAGGATGACTGGTGAAATTCATTAATATGCATGTGACAACTTTAGGAGCCAGAAAGATCAGGATGCTGGCAAAGAGAAAAACATAGCGTAGGATCAAAGCTGTAATTATGTAGTGGCAAAATCTGTGCGTGCTTTCTACCCCAGTACGTGTAGTTTGAGCGAAACACGGAAACAGCAGCATGTTGCTGTCATGTATTTTTCCCTGATTAGAAAATAAATGTATTCAATTATTTGTAAAAAGAGAAAAACCACTAGACCTTTTAAAGATTCTTTTATTAAAACATCTCAAACTGTAACAGACTTCTATCCAAAGAATAGTTCCTCTTGATGTAAAAGAAAAATGTCTTATAATTCTTTTTGTATTGCTAGTGCCTTAAACTCAGTAAGTCCAAAACCAAACTAGGCATACCTCTACATCCTGCAGTCTACCTTTTCCTTTCTCTTTTCTTACCTTGGTACATCTTGGACTCAAAAATCTGAGTGTAATCTTGACTTCATCTTTTTCCTCATTCCTTACAGTCTTGGCCAAGCCATTTAAAGCTAACCTTTGAAAAGCCTCTAGAACACAAATATTCTCTGTTCTCACCACCACCATTCTGATCCAAAATATTTCTTATTTTTTTATAATAAAAAATAATTACTACACCCAATTAAAAAGTCAAAAATTACAAAAATATCTAACATAGAAAAAAAAAATCTCATCCATCCTGTGCCCCAGCTAACAAGTTCTCTCCAGACGCAAATGACTATTACTAGTTTCTTGCATATCCTTCTAGAGACTTTCTGTATATGTGTCACAGGGATGTACTCCTGGCTTTTACACAAATGGTAGCATACTGTGTCTACACAGTACACATTTGCTTGCTTTGGCAATACCATTTTATCATGGAGGTTACTGACTCTCAGTACCTGTAGATCTGTTCAGTCTTTTTAGTAGCTGTACCTGATTCCATTTTATATATTTACTGTAATTTATATAACTGCTCCCTTATTGATTGACATTTAAGTTTAACTACAGCCTTTTGTAATTATGAATAGTACTGCAATAAACTTGCTTGTCCACCAATCTGTGTTTGCTTATAAATTCCTAGAAAGGAAATTCCTGGGCCAAAGACAGATCCTTTTAAAAAATAATAATATAGATATTGTTTCCCAAAAAAGCTTTACCAGTGTACACTGTCAACAATATTAGTGAACTATGTGTGTGTGTTTGCCTCTCTTATAGTTCAAAATAATATATCATTGAACTGGAGGGTAAATATCTCCTCCAATTAAGTGTAAAGCTTTAGGGCCCATGCCATTAGTATGTCTTGTTTGGAATATTGCACTGTCATCATCACCAGCCTCCCAGTCCCTTGTCTCTCCCCACTCCATGTATCCTACACATTGCCTCTGAGTATGTGAAATGAAAATATTGTTGAACTTGATGTTAGGAGACCTGAGGATTTTTTTTTTTCTTTTTTCTACTTCCACAGATGAGCCCTATGTCACCTTGGGAACGCTTTTTTTTTTCTCTCCTCACTTTTTGGGCCTTTGTTCTTTCATCAATAAAATAGAAATTGTTTTCAGCTCTTTTATGGTGATCTGGTCCGGTCCCACCTGTCTAGCTTATTTTGCCCCAAGCTTCCTTGCATCTTGTGTACTGCAGTCTCAGGGACTTTTGTATTTCCTCCCTCCAGGGGGGATCTTTACACATTCTGTTCCACCTACCTGCCATGCTTCTCCTTTCCCACTTCAGCATTCCATTGTCATCTCTAGTGTCACTTTCTCAGGGAAAATCTTCTGAACCACATAGCTGTGGGAAATTCTTCATAAGAACTCAGTTTCATAGCTAATGTCACTGATGCCACTTTATATTGTTTGATTACTTAATTAGTGTCTGTTTTCCCCACTAATCTGTAAGCATCATTAGGTCGGAGGCCATGTATCTTTCAAATTTCTTTTGTATCCTCAATACCTATCCAGTCTTGGTACATAAGCGGTGCTCAACGAACATCAGTGACTGAATAAATGAAATATCTACTCTAATACCCCATTACTGAGCCCTGGTGGCACAGTGGTTAAGAACTTGTCTGCTAAATGAAAGACTGGCAGTTCAAACCCACCAGATTCTCCATGGAAGAAAGATGTGACAGTCTGCTGCCATAAAGATTACAGTCTTGGAAACCTATGGGACATTTCTACTCTGTCTTATATCGTCACTACAATTCCAAGTTGATGGCATACAACAACATGGACGGATTTAAGTACACTCACTCCTCACTTATCAACATGGTTACGTTCCAGAGACCAGATGGTTATGTGAAAATTGGTGTTGTGTGAAAATGAAGGATAAACATATCAGATCACAAAATGGAAAATGACTACATCATTACATAACTGCCATATTGCATCATTACATAACTTCCAAACCACTGAGAATCATGGCTCAGCCAAGCTGGCACATAACCTTAACCATCACAGCAGCGCTACTTTCTTCTTGTACCTTGGTGTTTATTACTATCAGACGTATGTTGTTAATGTGCAAAATAGTTGGATAGTAGATTTTTTTTATTATCATTGTAAATGCAGACTGTTGGATAATGAGATAGTTGGAGTAGTGGGTGTACAGGCTTCTCTCTCTGAAGGAGTCCCTGGGTGGCATAAACTGTTAAGTGTTCAACTACTAACCGAAAGATTGTTGGTTCAAACCTACCCAGAAACGCCTTGGAAGAAAGGCCTGGTGATCTGCTTCTGAAAGGTCATAGCCATGAAAACCCTCTGGAGCTCATCTCTACTCTGTAACACACAGAGTCCCATGAGTTGGAATCGATTCAAGAGCAATTCATTTTGGTTTGGTCTCTTTCTGAACTTCTTGACTCTAAAATGTGGTCCCATTTTAACATTTTAGACCTCACCTCCATACACCCAATTTTCCAGACAAAGTGTTTGACTCTTTGATCCTCCAGGATGTCCTAATTTCTCTCCATTGTGATCTTTCCTTGTGATATTTCTTCTTTAGTTCTCTGCCTGTTGAAATTGTGCCTGTTCTTCAAGATCTATTTCAGACATGCCTTTCTCCAGGAAACAGTGTCTGATCACCCCTCAAATGTATCATTTGTCTCCTTAGAAAATGCTGGCTATGCTGCTCTTCGGGCATTCTTTTCCTTACTTTGTTCTTTGGTTATTTATGAGATTTTGTTTCCGTATTACTCTTGTCTTTCTGCTTCATTTTTTTCCCCAACTCTGATACCCTGTTTAATCTTCTTATAAATCTTTTCTACACTTTTTATTACACTTTTGTTGAGTAGGTAACACATTTGTAGGGTGTGACCTCATGTGTATTTTTAAATACATTGTGTATGGCACACGAAAGATTTACTGTAAATAGCAGTGGTGAGCAATGGGTTATAATACTCTTGACTTGCAGATGGTGTGAGGTTTTAATTGTTAATGTAAAAATGTATATAATCCACTCAGTATCTATGTTCATTTTATTAGCATTGGGGTTTGTGTGTGTGGTGAATATTATTGTATATTGTGATTCATAATAGTGATAGCAATAATAGTTCTTGAGCACAGTAATAAAAGTCAAGTGCATATATAAGTTTCTTCCAAAACATGATCTTAAACATACTGATGTCTGAAAAGTACTGATAACCCACAATGTTATGTTGTTTCTTTTCTCAGAAGATTTACTTGCAGATGGAAAATGTTGAGATTTCTTGGAACATTAACTTCAAATACTTTGTCAGAGAATAGCAGTGAGAAGACATTAATATCTAGATTTTGAAGTCAAGATATATGCTAAATCAGTCATGGGTATTGATAATTTGGATTTTAGACAAAAGTGGATTCTTTTTCTGACGTACTTTATTCTGGTTATAACTGTATGCATACCCATTTAAAACCATTAGGAATATGGGAAAGTATTTTTTGGGTTTGTCTTTAATAAACCTTGCTCTTGATTCTATAGAAATGTTAAAGGTTAGAGACAAAAACAACACACAGCAATTTTAAATTATCTCCTATAAAACCTGCAGTCCCAACATTCACAAGTAACCACTAATAAAATTCTGGTTTAATGTTTGCAGTCATTTTTTTCTACACATATATTTTCCCCAAAAGAATCAGGATCACATAAAATTTAACATCCAACTTTTTACAATTCACATTATAGATGTATTTTTTCCATATAATAAGCATTTCTAAATGTTTTAATCGTATTAAGTATCTTTGTAAATATGCCCACACTTTCACATTAATATATTAAAATAAAGATACATTTTTGTGTTCATATCAGTTTTGTTTTTCTTTCCCTGTTTTGCTTGGTTTCTCCCTGCTGTTTTTATCTCCTTCAGACCTCATCAGCATCTCTCCAAACTTGTTACTGACCTACTGTGCATTATCCCATATTTTTCTGTGTCCTCATATGACCTTATACTTTTAGCTATGCATATATACATATACAGGCAATTTTTTGGCCAGCTTTCATGATAGAAAAATTCAGTCTTTTTTTAAAGTTTTTTTTCCATATTTGGGTTTTCTTTTTAAACAGTATCTTGTATACATCCAATTAAAATATGTTTAATTGCTGTCTAATCCATCCTTTGGATATACTGCTACTTATGTAAGTGTTTTTCCTATTGCTCATTTAGGTTGCCTCCAATAATGAACTTTCTATTCCATATACTTATTTTTATTTCATACATTTTTTTGATTGTGGTAAGTATACATGTATCAAAACATTTTGCCATTTCAACATTTTTTACGTATACAACTTGGTGACATTAATTACGTTCATCATATTGTGCATCCATCACCTCTATCCATTCTAAATTTTCCCATCATCCTTAACAGAAGCACAGTGCCCCCTAAGCAGTGACTCCCATTTCCCCACCTCCCACCCCTGGTAACCACTAATAAACTTTGGTCTCTATATATCTCCCTATTCTAGATATTTTATATAAGTGGGGTCATACAAAATTTGCCCTGTTGTAATTGACTTACTTCACTCAGCATAATGTATTCAGCGTTCATCCATGTGGTAGTATGTATCGAGACTTCAGTTCTTTTTATGACTGAGTAATATTCCATTGTATGTATGTCCCACGTTTGGTTTATTCATTAATATGTTGATAGACATTTAGGTTGCTTTCACCTTTTGTTCACTGTGAATAGTGCTGCAATGAACATTGGCGTACAAGTGTCTGCTTGCTTTCCTGCTTCCATTTCTTTGAGATTTATCCCCAGGGATGGAATTGCTGGCTCATATGATAATTCTATGTTTAACTTTTTGAAGAACAGCCAAAATGTTTTCCACAGTGACTGTACCATTTTACATTCCCACTAGCAATGAATAAGGGTTCCAATTTCTCCATATCCTCTCCAACATCTGTTGTTTTCTTTTCTTTTTCTTTTTTTTAATCATAGCCATATTATAGCTGTAAAGTGATATCTCCTTGCGGTTTTGATTTGCATTTCCTAGCACAGTGATTAAGTGTTAGGCTGCTGACCAAAAGGTCGGCAGTTGGAATCCACCAGCTGCTCCTTGGAAACCCTGTGGGCCAGTTCTACTCTGTCCTGTAGGGTCTCTAAGAGTCAGAATCAACTCGACGGCAATAGGTTTTTTGGGTAATGACTGAGGACATACAGCATCTTTTCATATGTGTCTTGGCCATTTGTATATCTTCTTTGGTGAAAGGTCTATTCAAATCCTTTGCCCATTTTTGGATTGGGTTATCTTTTTGCTAATGTATTCCAGACATTTTTGAAAGCATCTTTGGTCATTTCCTTTGGACAGATTAGTAAAAGTGGTATCTTTAGGTCAGGAGTATAAATGTTTGTGTTTTAATTTTATAAAAACAAATCATGAACACATTAAAAAACAACAAGATACTGCTACTAAAACTAAAGCGCTTTTGATGCAAAGAATTAGTCACTTGTAACATCCCTCCATTCTTTGGTTCTGTTCCCTTTCAGCAGTATTTTCAACTTTTTAAGCTATTTCTTCTGGTCTTATTGCATAATGTACCTCTACTACAATTTTGGAATTATTGATTTTAAATATTATCTATTACATCAGGCAGAATTTAGCTCTTTTATACCTTTCCTATCCTCCCAGCATCATTCTGTCATATTTCCATTTAATAAAAATCAGTGTTTACATTATCACAGTTAATGTCTTGCACTGTAGCATCAAGTATTATTTCCTATGATATGATTTTTTTTGAAAACCTTTTTATGTTTATTTTTCCTGGGGTTATTATTTTTTCATTTGCATAGTTATCTCTAATATTATTTCTATTGATGTCCTAGATTTATCACTTTTTCCCCGCATATTCATATGTAAAATAATTTGTGAGTTCCATTTTTCTCATGAATATTTTCCTCTGAAATCTCTGTCATTTTTAAAAACTGGATTAGTTACTATTCTATTAAGCCTGCCTGCCTTCCTTCCTGTCTTCCTCCTTCTCCTCCTTTCTCTCTCTCTCTTTCTTTTACCACTTTCCGTTTCTTGGATTCTAAGTTATTTTTATGCTTGCTTTATTTCTTTATTCTTCTCGAGCACATCCTCCAATAACTTTCTAACAAAGGGTAAATTAGAGGGAAGCTTTTTGTGTTTCTTGCTTAAAAATGTTCTTATTCTGCATCCATACTTAATTAGTAGTTGAAGTGCTAAGGTGTGACCTTGTATATTTTTTAAATACATCACACCCAGCACATAAAAGATTTACAGGAAGCACCTAGAGTGACTGATGAGTTACAGTGCCCTTAACTTTCAGAGAGTTTCAGGTTTTAGATGGAAAATTTATAAGATTCACTGGAAAAATATACTAAATCTATTTGTATTAGGCTCCTTTGTGTGTTGATTATTAGAATTCTAGATTGAAAAATTATTTTTCTCAGAATCTGGAGACAGTGCTCCATCATGTTCCATCAATAGTCCATCATTTTTTTTGTCTTCTCTCTCTGTCTCTCAAGGTCGATTATGTTCTGTTTCTATTGCTCTGTATGTATCCTGTTGTTGTCTCTAAAATATTTTCATTATTTCCAAAAATCTTACATTTTGTGACATGCTTGATTTTTTTTTTTCTATTTATTTTTCTGGGTGAGCTTTTTAATTTGGAGATTATATTTTCAATATCTGGATTTTTCTTCATTAAATAGTATTATTTAGCAATTTTTCCTCTCTATTTTCTCTGTACCTTTGTTCTGAAAATGTTATTAATTGGGTGTAGGCCTTCCTGGATTGATTCTTGAAGAGACTTTTATCTTTCCCTGTTTATTTTCTACCTTTTTTTGTTGTTGTTGTTCTGCTTTCTGGGAAATTTTCTTGACTTTGTTTTTTTATCCTTTCTTCTTGTTAGTTTCATTTTTTCTTGTTCTTGATTATACATATAATAATTCTCCTGTAAATCATGTGTTATTTTGTACTTTTTCATATGTTATCTTTTCCCATCCTCCCCTCCCCCGTTTCTTTTTCCATGTTAACTTGGTTGGTTTCTATTTTATGTAGGAGACTTCCCCCAGTTATAGGCAGTTCATATTTGAGAAAGTCACCTAAAAAGCTCTATGTTGCCATGAGTAACTGACTGGATTTTTGGTTTAGGGCAAAGCTTGCCAACTGAAAGGGTTAGAGTGGACTGACTGATCAGGTATCAAGCTGGCCATTTAGACTCTCTTTAGATACTCTCTCTGGTGATATCTAGGGGTCTATTTTCAAGGGTGGTTCAGATTTTCCAGAAAAACTGTTTTCTACCTGGGATGACATACACCTGGTTTCCAGTGTTCTGTAAGCAGAAGTGTAAGATTCCTGAAGGATCTTACCATTTTAACACTTAATATACTCACTTCCACTTACCTCCTCCCACCCCCATGTTTAATTAACCGTGTCTCTTCCACCTTCTGCTGTTTTAGTGTTTACAATATCAGAAGCCAATCCTTAAAGTTTTAATAGAAAATTACCATTATATTTTCTGCCTAGAAGATGGAAGAGGAGACCTGGAGTTTCACCATTTCATATACAATCTCTCAACCAATTCTCTGTTTTTAGCCATCTAAATCTGTAGTACCTGGTACTTCCAAAACCTGAGAGACAAACAAACAACTGCTCCTGTGGCATTACCTTCCAAAGGACCTTTTTTATCTTTCTTGATTCTGCAAATTCAGTTACCTTTCTTCCATCCACCATTCTTCCAAAAATATTATTGTAATAACTTTTTCATTCATAACTGATTTATTTTTCTTTTACTTTTACCTGTTACTTACATACCATTTTCATTTATAAATGTGGGTTGTAAATTTCTCATGTTTAATATGGGGTTCTGTTCATTTTAATGAATGGTTTAAGATCCTTAATTTATATTGACACACTGCTTTCCTGAAATGACATACACCACTAGCAGTGAATGAGAAATTTCATTTCTCCAGCCCCATGCCAAAACTCACAAAAACAAAAGAAACACCTTGGCCAATGTGAGAAGTGAATTAGCTATTTTGTTCTAATTTATACTTTTCTCCTTTCTAGTGTAGGTGAAATATGTATCTTCAGATTTCTGGACATCTTTATTTCTCCTTTTATCTTTTGACCTTTTCTGCTCTTTGCCTATTTTCCTCAAGATACTTTGACCTTTTTTCATATTGGTTTATGGGACCTCTTTATATATTGAGAATCCAAATTCTTTGGCATACTTTTTTGCAATTAGTTGCTTACTTTTTGAAAACTAAGAGCTTGCTTTCCTTCTCCTTGATTCCTAATATGCGTGTGTTTACCTTCTGCTCTTTATCATTAATACACCTTTTTATTTTTCTTCCTCAGGCAGATCCTTGCAGCAGCAAAAAGAGCTGACCAAGTGGGTCATTTTCTTTGGGTGGGATCAGACAGCTGGGGATCCAAAATAAACCCACTGCACCAGCACGAAGATATTGCAGAAGGTGCCATCACCATTCAGCCCAAGCGAGCAACTGTTGAAGGTATGAATTTTGTCAACAGTATGACATGCCAAGACATGCATTTATTTCTTTGAGGATTTGGTAGTTTTATATAATTTATGCAGAGTAGTTTGAAACATGTAGCCATGCAGTTCAAACGAGGCCACGTACCTGGTCCATTCTTTCAGCTAATATTCCTCTTTTGAATAGATAATATTATTTTCACAATAATATCACAATTAGCATGTACCCTTTTTTTTTTTCATTATACCATAGGAGCTTTCTGAGAACAGAATATTGCCATTAATAAGAAGTGAAATAATAACACAAATCAGTAAGTGAGCTGCATTTTCCAAGAGGATATTTTCCCTTTGTAATTGATCCATTACCTCCCTAGTAGGGATCCTTTCCTTCTATTGCCTCTCAAGGACTCTTCCAGCACAGTGTGTCTATGATTACACAGCGCACTACCTCTCTCAGGTGCCAAGGACACCTTGCCTTCCTAGATCTCTTTCATTCTTCTTGCTCTTTCTTTCTCTGTCTCTTGCCTTCCTGGTTTCCTGCCTCTTTGTTTTTATTCTTTATTCCCTTTAAAAAAAAAATTAAATGTGCCTGCCTTGATGCAACAAAGATTTTTTTTGAGAGGTAGAAGGAGAAGAGGGCGTTTATTGGCATCCTTCTGATCTAACAAAACTTGCTGATTATGACTTATGTTCTCCTTTAATTTGAAAAGAAAAGTTATTTCTAAAAGAAGACACCATGTAAAGAAAAGAAACTCCTCCGCTGATATTCCACTTTGTATTCCTTTTCTGATGGGCTAGGTCTCCAAAGATTCCTGAAAAAATGCTTTGCATGTTAAAAAGCACTCTAGCCTCTCACTCAATAGGGATCAAATATTTGCATTTCCTTCTTTTCTGTCTCCACTCCAATCTAATTAATTATTCTCCTCAGAAGTCTTCATGATCTGTGTAGGCTTTTTAAACAAATCAAGTTGTGATTCTATCACCATTTCTTTTCTATATTATCTGTGGGAGATAAAGATCCCACAAATCACTCACGTATTTATTGGGAGGCTTTGAATTAATTTCATTCCCCAATGCATGTCCAGAGAAGATTGCTTGTCTTACAACCCAGACCAGTGCATGTTCCAAAGGGTTGCAAGAGTAACAGACAAAGTTTGAACTATTTCTACTCCTTGTCACTCAAAAATTTAGGTATCTATTCTGTGCTAGAAGTTTGGGGTGGGGAAAATGAGTACAAAATGTTCACCCTCAAAGGATACAAGGCTGAGTGAAGGTGTCATAAAATAGCCAATTATTATGTAACATGAGAAACACGTAAATGGAGTATGGAATAGATCCATCGGGCACCAAGGAGCTACCACTGAGTTTCCCTCAGGTAGTGGTGCTGTGCTTGGGGAAGACTCCTTAGAGAAGATGGTGTGTGAGGTGAGGACTCAGAGCTCGTCAAATAGAGAATGAGAAGGCCCTCGCAGAGGGAACAGAAGAGTGAGGCAGCAGGCTCACTGGGAGCATTGCAAGAGAATTCATTTTACAGCACAGTCCTGAGCTCCAGCCAAACTAAAATTCTTCCAGTTCTTTGAAAGTTTTCTCATTTATGTAGCATCGTGAAGGCTCTTCCCTCTTCTATAGCACCAGTCACTGCAGTGTTTGCCTAGGAGGCTCCTATTCATTCTTTGGGTCTCTGCTTAGATATGAATTTCCCTTGGGAGCCATCTGCGGCCATTCCATCCCACCCAAGTCTGGGTTTTTGTTGTTGTCAGGTGCCTTGAAGTTGATTCTGACTCATGACGACCTCATGTGTGCAGAGCAGAACTGCTCGGTAAGGTTTTCAAGGCTGTGACGTTTCAGAAGCAGATCACCAGGCCTGTCTTCCAAGGCACCTTTGAGTGGGTTTGAATTGCCAACCTTCGGTCTAGTAGTCGAGCACTTAACTGTTTGAACCGTATTTACGTGCATAAAATTCTTTCTCATTGATGACAACAATGATTGAAAATTTGGTTTTATGGTTTGACCATTTGGTAGTCTCTGTAGAAGGTGATAGATATCTCTTCTCTGTTGGGCAAGAAACAAAAGAGAATTCAGTTTGTTAGACTTTTCTTTTTGTTCAGAGTTAGATTGTGAAGCGTTTTGAAAATGACACTAAAGAATTTATATTTTATTGTGAAAGTCTGGGGAGTAAGTGAGACAGTAAGTGAGATGTGATTAGAGGACATTAGAAAGATCATTCTAGTGACTGCTTTGAAGGGTGAAGTGCAAGAGTTGGGTGAGACTCTAAGGCAAGCAATGACATGTTTTCAACCAAGGCCCTCTCTTCCTAAGCTTTAGATGACACATAGACATGGATGTCCATGCACCAATGGTTTCTAGCTCCAGCTTCATGATATTTTAGGAAATTACCAATTATCTCAAAGGCTTAATAAATTTTTGGTACAAATACTTTCTTCATGTATATACAAACCAAACCAGTTGCCGTCGAATTGATTCTGACTCATAGCGACCGCATATGCTTCAGAGTAGAGCTGCGTTCCATAAAATCAGACTTAAAACAGCACCCTGACCCTGCCCCCCCCCAAAAAGTTAACTGTTTCCCTAAACAATGAAATGGGAGAGAAGTGTTGTTATTAATAACAGCATTATTAGAATGTGATGGAACAGAAACTGCTCATGAAAAACCCTCTATTCCTATCCAGATAAGAGTGAAGATTGTCTTCTGCTCATTTAGAAAATGCCTGGCTCCTCTCTAGCCCTATTGTCTACGTGTATTGTTACAAAGAGCCACTATGTTTCATCCACTTCCATAGCAGATGGAACATCAGGATCGTGGCTATGCATTTGAGTGTCACACTCTAAGAAATTGAAAAAAAGAAATGTAGTCAGTTATTCTGAAGCTTCTGAACAAAACTATGAAAGATAGAAAATAAAACTATAAATGGAGCATATTCTACATAGGCAATTATGTTTTCCTCTCCTGCCTAGATTTTTTTTTTTTCCCCTTTTGGTGGATGTTTTGTATTGGATTCTACTGCAGTGCAACCTCCTTCAAATACTCATCATACTGCTACGTCCATGTATCTCTGTGTTGTATAATGCTCTGTCTTTGGATGTAAATAGTAAAAAGCCAATCTATAATCCATATTCTCCCCCCACCCTGCCCCACATATTTTGAACATGTTGAACAAACATCTAGACTTTTGGTTGATATGTTCTGTATGTACATAAATATAACAATACATTGTTTTAGGCCAAAGTCTTAGCAAGGACATTGTCCTGTGAAAGTAGTTTTTATTGCCTTTTACCTTCTATCTTTATTTTTTGGTTCATTTATAGAAAAGTGGCCTCAATATTTGCTAGACAAGAATGTCATTTTTATCCCATTCAGTTTGATGAGGATACGACTCATGCCTTGGAAGGGCTTGCGATGTCATTGTTGGCTGCGCAACGTTCACGGGCAATCTGGGGAATGTCTCCAAAAGTTGGCATCCCTCCTCCAGCTCTCGAGCCAAAACACTTCTGTAGTTTTTAGTTTCTGTGCATTGTCTGATGAAGCAAGGAGTCCCTGGGATTTCCCTGACTTCTGTGCTAGTCCATTAACTAGGACTCTCAGTACGCCTCTCCAGCTCCCAACAAGTCTTCAGAGCAAAAAATGTCCAAGTCGCCTTCAACTCTTTGCCCTCCAAAATGCTCTGCTTCTCTGAGAGTGGGCCATCCTAGACCCCTCTAATTTTAGCCAGCAAGGGTCATAGACCAGTATCTTTTCATCTCTGCCATAATCATTAGCATTAGGGAACTCGTGTGACAAAGGATGCACTTTCAAAGCTAACTATAATGGCTCTGCCTATTGCTAATGATTTTCAAATGCATCTAGAATAGCTTCGTTCTTAAATTAAATCTGCAATGTGTAAAGGAATAGAAAAAAAGGTGCTCTCGACCTGGTGTTAAAAAGTCAACTACTTTTTAAAGTATTTCATGCTTTTTTCCTGAATCAGATTGATTTTTTTTTTTTTCTAAGACCAGAAAGATCAAAGCTGTGAGGATCTGAACTAAAATATTTCTGGTTTCGATTTAGATATGCCCTACTTTAGCCCTCCCTGATTACCTGGAATATTCCACATAGGTCACAGGCTTTTGCTAAGTGAAAACTCTAAGTAAGAAACTATTGCCTTGAGCCACAGTGCAATTTCTCAGAAGCCCATATGTCCTTTGGACCTATAACCTTGTTTAATAAGAGAACAGTGAGAGTACTGTATGTTCAATACAATTTCATTAAATTGTCCCATAAATATTTATATTATAAGCTTCAGTGGTGTATCAGGTTCTTACCTGAACACTGGGATATAGCAGGTAACAAACTAGATCAGTTCCCATCTCTAGTAGTGTCCTCATCCTAATGAGATGATAAAGAAGAATATAAATAAGAAAATATCATATAAAGATAATAACTATAGTGCACATTGCCTTAAGGACCAGCTTGTAAATTACCAAGATACAAATGAAGAAGGAGTCAGGCAGCCAGGTTGCACTGCAGGTCAAAATAAAGACTTGGAGGATCCAGATACAGGTCAGCAGCTCAAACCTCTCTAGCCAGCTTGAGGTTCCTGGCACATATTCAGATCAGATTTTTTCACTGCCTAAAATACACTAATGTTTCCTATTCCCTATTTCTTAGCCATCTAACCAAAAAAAAAAAACCAAACCCATTGCCACTGAGTGGATTCCGACTCACAGCAACCACATAGGAAAGAGTAGAACTGCCCCCAAAGGGTTTCCAGTGCTGTAATCTTTACAGAAGAAGACCGTCACATCTTTCACCCACGGAGCGGCTGGTGGGTTTGAACCACTGACCTTTCAGTTAGCAGCCAAGGGCTTAACCACTGCACCACCAGGGTTCCTTCTTATCAACCTGGAAGATATTTTTTTTCTTCAAGATCCAGATCAAATTGTTCATCTTTCTATCTTTTTTTTTAAAAAATGTTTTTGATTTTCCCAGATATAGTTAGTCTGTTGTTGTTGTTAGCTGCCGTAGAGTTGACTCCAACTATATGGCAACCTTATGCATAACAGAAAGAAACGTGCCCGTTCCTGTGCCATCTTCATGATGGTTGGTATGTTTGAGTCCATTGCTTCACCTATTGTGTTAATTCATTTCATTGAGAGTATCCTTGTTTTCACTGACTCTCTACTAAATATGATGCCCTTTTCTAGAGTAACTTAAGCAAACAGACGAAATGATAAAGTAAAAGAGCTGAACAGAAGGGCTCAAAGGGCAGCTCAAGAAGACAAAGTAAAGTATTACGATGAAATGTGCAAAGACTGAGACTTAAAAAACCAAAAGAGGAGAACACACTCAGCATTTCTCAAACTGAAAAAAACTGAAGAAAAAATTCAAGCTTTGAGATGAAATATTGAAGGAATCTATGGGGAAAATATTGAACAATGCAGGAAGCATCAAAAGAAGATGAAAGGAATACACAGAGTCACTGTACCAAAAAGAATTGGTCAATGTTTAACCATTTCAGGAGGTAGCATATGATCAAGAACTGATGGTACTGAAGGAAGAAGTCCAAGCTGCGCTGAAGGCATTGGCAAAAAAATAAGGTTCCAGGAAAAAATGGAATACCAATTGAGATATTTCAACAAACAGATGCAGCACGGGAAGTGCTCACTAGTCTATGTCAAGAAATTTGGAAGACAGCTACCTGGCCAACCAGCTAGAAAAGATCCATATCTGTGCCATTCCAAAGAAAGGTGATCAAACAGAAAGCAGAAATTATCGAACAATGTCATTACTATCACATACAACTAAAATTTTGCGAAAGATCATTCAAAAGCAATTGCAGGAGTACTTCAACAGGGAAATGCCAGAAGTTCAAGCCAGATCCAGAAGAGGACATGGAATGAGGGATATCATTGCTGATGTCAAATGGATCTTGGCTGAAAGCAGAATACCAGAAGGATGTTTACCTGAGTTTTATTGACTGTGCAAAGGCATTTGACTCTGTGGATTACAGCAAATCATGGCTAACACTGAGAAGAATGGGAATTCCAGAACACTTAATTGTGCTCATGAGGAAACTGTACATAGACCAAGAAGCAGTCATTCGAACAGAACAAGCGATATTACATGGTTTAAAGTCAAGAAAGGTGTACGTCAGGGTTGTATTTCACCATACTTTTTCAATCTGTGTGCTGAGCGAATAATCTGAGATGCTGGACTATTTGAAGAAAAATGGGGCACCAGGATTGGAAGAAGACTCATTAACGACCTATGATGTGCAGATGATACAACCTATGATACGCTTGCTGAAAGTGAAGAGGACTTGAAGCACTTACTGATGGAGATCAAAGACTACAGCCTTCAGTATGGATTACACCTCAACATAAAGAAAACAAAAATCCTCACAACTGGGCCAATAAGCAACATCGTGATAAATGGAGAAAAGATTGAAGTTGTCAAACATTTAATTTTACTTGGATCAACAATCAACGCCCATGGAAGCAGCAGTCAAGAAATCAAGGGAAGTATTTCATTGGGCAGATCTACAAAAGTCCTCTTTAAAGTGTTAAAAAGCAAAGATGTCAGTTTAAGGACTAAGGTGCACCTGACCCAAGCCATGATATTTTCAATTTCCTCATATACGTGTGAAAGCTGGACAATGAATAAGGAAGACCAAAGAAGAATTGATGCCTTTGAATTATGGTGCTGGCGAAGAATATTGACTATATTGGGGACATCAAGAAGAAGGAACAAATCTGTCTTGGAAGAATACTCCTTAGAAGCAAGGATAGCAAGACTTCATCTCACATACTTTGGACATGTTATCAGGCGGGACCTGTTCCTGGAGAAGGACATCATGCTTGGTAAAGTAGAGGGTCAGCGAAAAAAAGGAAGGCCATCAACAAAATGGATTGACACAGTGGCTGCAACAGTGGGCTCAAGCATAACAAAGATTGTGAGGCTGGCGCAGAATTAGGCAGTATTTCATTCTGTTGCACGTAGGGTCGCTATGAGTTGGAACTGACTGGAGGGCACCTCACAACAAAAACATTTCTAGTGATTGGTCTTTTCCGATAACTTGTCCAAAGTAAGCAAGTCAATCTCTCCATCCTCACTTCAAAGGAGCATCCTGGTTGTATTTCTTCTTAAATTGACTTATTTGTTTTTCTGGCGGTCCACAGTATATTCAATATTCTTTGCCAACACTGCAAATCAAGTACACCATGTCTTCTTAGTTTACTTCCCCCTAAACCAAACTCATCCATCCCCTAGGCAAAAATAGGTGGCATACCCTCTTTGCAGCAAAAAACAGTCATACTTGCCTTCACAACTAGAATCTGAACAGTCTTGTGTCACTGCCTACTACACTTGTATACCCTGTGACTCTCCATCTTTACTTCTGAACCCCTGCCATTTACCAGATTAGTTAGCACATGTTGTTGTTGTGTGCCGTCAAGTTGATTCCAACTCATAGTGACCCTAAAGGACAGAGTAGAACTGCCCCGTAGGGTCTCCAAGGCTGTAAATCTTTACAGAAGCAGACTGCCACACATTTCTGCTATGGAGCAGGTCGTGGGTTCAAACCTCCAGACTTTCGATTAGCAGCCAAGCACTTAACCACTGCACAGCCAGGGCTTCTAGTGAGAACACAGTAAGTTCAAAAACACAAAGTAATCTTTCCTGCCTACTATATCTGAATGAAAAGGATCCCTGGTGATGCAATGGTTATGCACTCAGCTGCTAACCAAAAGGTTAGCAGTTGGAACCCACCCAGCGACTCCATAGGAGAAAGACCTGGAGATCTGCTCCCGAAATGATTATGGCCAAGAAAGCCCTACGCTACAGTTCTCCTCTATCACGTGGGGTCCCTCTGAGTAGGAACTGATGCAGTGGCACACAACAACATCAATAATGTATCTGAATGAATCTGTAATATGTGAATACGCAAAGGCTACTTATTCGTGGAAATTTAAAGTTTTCTCAAGACAAGGAAAATATTCTACCAAAATAGTTTTTCTCTTTGACTATATTTCCTAAGATATTTAGGAGAGAAATGCACTTAACACTCCAACTCCGGATCTCACCAGAAGTTTCCAAGGTGCGTTTAGAACCCTTTTCCTTTTGTTCCCCTTAGGAGTGCCTCTGCCTGCTTAGTTCCTTTGCCTTTCCTTTCAAATGGAGAGTCTGTCTGTCCAGGACTGGCATGATGACCCAATTTGTTGAGATGTTATAAACTCTGGGAAGTCAGCTTGGACTCCCCAGAAAGTAGAAAGTACAGATGAACTTGCTTCTGTTTGTCGTAGACATGCCAGTGGGAACTTCCTTTTCAGAGTGTGCTACTTCTACTAATAGAATGGACTGAGCAAGGGAGGGTGAGCAGATCACAGGGTGAGAAGAACATCTGTGTGTGAGAATATCATCTTATTTTTAATCTTGTGATGTTTAAACTAGAGGTTATTAGCCTTGCGCAAGTGGTAAGAAATGCAGAGAAATCTGCAACCTAGATAACTAAGGAGAACTGAAAATAATTAACTTTGAGTGTAGAGTTCCAGATTTCAAGCCACAGACCAGCACCTCCTGCCATGTACAACAGACACTCCCTTAACAACTCCCTCTGTAACTGTCGCCAGTCATTTCCCAACTGGCAAATATGTAAACTAACAAGAAAGTAGTATTCCCTTTGCAAGATATACTGTCTGATGCCCCCAGCACATTGAACAATAACAGCTAATAGGCTGATCTCTGTTATCCCCCACCAGTTGAGTTTTTGGCTACCAGTAGTTAGCTGTGTTTGTTTCTATATCTATTTATTCCAGTAATAGTTGTTACCATAAATTATTTAATGTAATTAAAAATTAAATAAACTAATAAAGTGAGCGCAGAGAGAGGAAATAGAGAGATACTCTTTCAAGGAAATTAATTTGAATGCTTTGGAAAGATTTGATAAAAGTTTGTCACTATTAAAAAATACAGTTTTTAGTTGTGGCAAGACAGTGATAAAATATTGGAGGGAAATCATAGTAACTAGAAAAATACTGCTGTTAGGGTTGCTGTGCAACTACCTTTAAGTCCTTATTTTATGTTAAAGACCCTCAAACTGGATTGTATTATGGTAAATTTTTCTAAAATGTTGACAGTACCAGGAGCCCAGATCAGAAGATTGGCAAGTGATTATGTTTCTCTGATTGTCTCTGTCTCCTTGTCACTCTGTCTCTCTCTCCATGCATATAGTAAACATACTAGGTATATATCTCTGTATAGGTACATATACATGTATATGTGTGTTTTGAGTTTAAAATTTTAATGTATTTGTGCATTTTAATGATTCATAGATTAAGTACACATACATCTTTTTAAATGATTTATTGTTAAAACAAATTTTTGATTAAGGGACCATTGTTGTTAGGTACTGTCAAGTCCATTCCAACTCATAGTGATCCTAATGTACAACAGAATGAAACACTGCCTGGTCTTGCCCCATCCTCACAATCGTTGTTATGCTTGAGCCCATTGTTGCAGCCACTGCATCAGTCTATCTCATTAAGGGTCTTCATCTTTTTCACTGACCCTGTACTTTACCAAGCATGATGTCCTTCTCCAGGGACTGGTCCCTCCTGATAACATGTCCAAAGTATGTGAGACAAAGTCTCGCCATCCTTGCTTCTAAAGAGCAGGCTGTACTTCTTCCAAGACAGATTTGTTCATTCTTCTGACAGTCCACAGTATGTGCAATATTCTTTGCCAACATCATAATTCAAAAGCATCAGTTCTTCCTCTGTCTTCCTTATTCATAGTGCAGCTTTCACATGCATATGAGGCAATTGAAAACCCCATGGCTTGGGTCAGGCACACCCGGGTCTTTAAACTGACATCTTTGCTTTTCAACACTTTAAAGAGATCTTTTGCAGCAGATTTGCCCAATACATTGTGTTGTATGATTTCTTGACTGCTGCATCCATGGGCGTTGATAGTGGATCCAAGTAAAATGAAGTCCCTGACAACATCAATCTTTTCTCCATTTATCATGATGTTATTTATTGGCCCAGTTGGGAGGATTTCTGTTTTCTTTATGTTGAGGTGTAATCCATACTGAAGGCTGTAGTCTTTGATCTTCATCAGTAAGCGCTTCAAGTCCTCTTCACTTTCAGCAAGCAAGGTTGTGTCATCTGCATATCACAGGTTGTTAGTGAGTCTTCCTCCAATCCTGATGCCATGCTTTTCTTCATTTAGTCTGGCTGCTAGGTTATTTGCTCAGCATACAGATTGAATGAATATGGTGAAAAGACATAACCCTGACACACACCTTTCTTGACTTTAACCATGCAGTATCCCCTTGTTCTGTTCGAACGATTGCCTCTTGATCTAAGTACAGGTTCCTCATGAGCACAGTTAATTCCCATTCTTCGAAATGTCTATAATTTGTTATGATCCATCCAGTTGAATGCCTTTGCATAGTCAATAAAACTCAGGTAAACATCTTTCTGGTATTCTCTGCTTTCAGCAATGATATCCCACATTCCCTGTCCTCTTCTGAATCCAGCTTGAACTTCTGGCAGTCCCCTGTTGATGTACTGCTGCAACTGCTTTTGAATCATCTTCAGCAAAATTTTATGTGCGTGTGATATTAATGATATTGTTTGATAATTTCCACATTCTGTTGGATCACCTTTCTTTGGAATGGGTACAAATATGAATCTCTTCCAGTTGGTTGGCCAGGTAGCTGTCTTCCAAATTTGTTGGCATAGACAAGTGAGCGCTTCCAGCGCTACATCCGTTTGTTGAAACATCTCAGTTGGTATTCTGTCAATTTCTGGAGGCTTGTTTTTTGCCAGTACCTTCAGTGCAGCTTGGACTTCTTCCTTCAGTACCATCAGTTCTTGATCAAATGCTACCTCCTGAAATGATTAACATTGACCAATTATTTCTGGTACAGTGACTCTGTGTGCTCTTTCCATCTTCTTTTGATGCTTACTGTGTTGTTTAGTATTTTCCCCATAGAATCTTTCAGTATTGCAATTCAAGGCTTCAATCTTTTTTTAGTTCTTTCATCTTGAGAAATGCCAAGTGTGTTCTTCATTTTGATTTTCTATCTCCATGTCTTACACCATTAGTGTCCTAATTATGTTAAATTACAAAGCTTCTAGTATACTTTAACTTTGGTCTAGAAAAAACTTAATTTCCTTACCAATAAGATGAAAGAGTTCAACTAGATTCGCTCTAAGATTCCTTCTAGGGTGAGAATTATAAGAGTCAAGCTAATATGGTGATTTTCTAATATTTTTGCCTACCCTGCACCACTCCTTCTTCTAGTTACAGCTCCAAAATTTTCACCCGGGGAAACCCACACTCCACCATCAGTCTATGTGGGTCAGGAAGGGATGAATCAAACCCTTGGCTCTGGGAGCAGGTGCAAAGTTCATATCTCCTCTGATCACAATAAAGATTGAATCAGACCATGGTTAAATTATTCAATCCAAAAATGTTTTCTGCAGCTTTTGAGAAATAGGCACTCTCTTTCTTCTGAATTTATTGAGTGAGAGTCATGTAAACTCAGAACTTCTAAACCCACCTTCATAAAGAGACACTGCCTGAAAACATCAAAGAGCTGAATGCTGGAGAAGAAGATACACAATTCCAAAGATGTTACTGAAGTCCCTGAGTCCTTCTGTGCCTGAAGTTTGGATTTGGACTTTTCATTTTTATAAATTTGTAGATTTTCAGTGTTTGTATAAGATACTTCAGACTGCATATATGTCTTCTGAAGCCCAAAAGACTTGACTAATATGCTTTAATAATAGGACAACCTGCTTTGGCCCTTTTTACCTACCTTTTAGCATTTGTAAGTTACAACATTTCTAAGTGCCATTTAAGCCACATACCTGTTCTTCTCCTCCTTTTTTTCCCTTCATTATCTCTCTCCTAGAAAATATTAATACCATAAGTTTCATCTACCCTATGAAGCTTTCCTTCCTTCATTACCTTAACTATGTTCCTCAACTCATCCTCTAAGGCATGCAGGGTGTGACACAAAAGGGGCAAGGTGGAAAAATTCCACCTTCATTGCTAACTATGTGGTAAGGATAAATATGAATCTAATCCCCACCTGGAAGTAGATCCAGACTTCACCCACTGCTCTGTTCCTTGTTATCAGCCCCTTCCGTCACACTTACTTTCTCTGACCCTAAGCACCTAGAGTTAGGTGAGACTTCATCCCTAGCCACCCTGAGCCAGGTAAACATCCCTGGTCACCTGGGGCCAGGCCATCGGGTACCAGCCATAGGCCCAGGAGTCTACACAACTCCCTGCACTTCAAACCAGCTGGCCTCCCTCTTTCTTTAGCCACCTGGGGCTAGGTCAACAGGTTGGAAAGATTCTGTCCTCCAAATCTACTGCCAAATAGACAAATGCCAGCCTCTGCTGGTTCTCACTGCTCCCGTGGGTTAGTTAATTCTCTAAAATGACTCTCAAAATTCACGGAGACTATTATCTATACTTCCATTTACCCATTTATTATAACCAGAAGAGTTCAAATGAAGAGATACATTAGGCAAAGTCTAGGATATATCCCCACGTGTGGTTTCCTCTGTTCCCAGGAATGTGCCACCCTCTCCTATGCATGGATGTTCTCATCAATCCATGAAGCCGAACAGCTTTTGTGTTCAGGGCCTCTTACAACAATGCATATGCATGATTGGAGCCTCAATGCAGTCATGATTGGTGCCTCATTGCATAGTCAATGATTGATTGAATTACTGAATATGCATGACTTTGTCATGCCCACCTCCCTTCCTGAAGTTATTTGCAGGGTATGGTCTTTGGGGCTCCCAACTCATTTGCATGTATTTAAGTGTTGCCTGTGGAGCCCTGGTAGCACAGTGGTTAAAGCGCTTGGTTGCTAACCGAAAGGTCAGTGGTTCAAATCCACCAGCCACTCCACAGGCGAAAGATGTAGCCAGTTCTACTCTGTCCTGTAGGGTCACTGTGAGTCGGAATTGACTTGACAGCAGTGAGTTTTGAGTGAGAAGTGTTGTCTGGCTGTTTTAGAAAAACAAAGGCACTTTGAGAATTACAAGGGCTATTTTCAGGAACCAGATATAAAAGGCTGAGTTCTTTATTCCATAAGTGTCTCTTCCGATTACAGGGCATTTGTCTATGTATATATCATGATCATTAACTAGGATCTAAGTGATGGATTCAGATATACCTGGAAAATCTCGATAAGCTGTCAGATCACTCTCCAGAATCTAATTTTTTGAGAATAGAGCAGACCTGGGAGAGAACTCCTTCTAAAGGAAGAGAGACAAAATGATCCTGACCCACTAAGAAAGTCTTAGCTGAAAGAAGGAAAAGACAGCTTTCCCTCTTTCTAGGCCAGCACTCATTAGATTTTTAAATGAATCCCTAAGGGAACTGGCAAACAGTATGGAAAAATGAATCTGTTAGTCAGAATAAGCTAGTCTACACTGTGGTAACAAATAACCTCCAGATCTCAATGGACTAACAATAAAAAATATTTCTCACTTGTATAAAGTCTTCTGTGGCTCCAGGCAACTTCCTAGAGCAGCTGTCCTACATGCATTTGTTCAGATTTCTAGGCTGTTTCAAACTTATGGCCCTTCCGTATCAATGCATTCATCTTTTACCACTGTGGGGCAGGGAAAAGAAAATGGCAAAATTGCACAAAGGTTTTAAATGCTTTTACCTGGAAGGGGTGTACATTATTGCTGCTCTCATCTCATTGGCCAAAGCAAGACAATGCAAGGTTTCTCTTCAAGGGAGCTTGTACATGGAAATAAAGGAGAACTGAATATTGTTGAAACTAAGGAATGTCTACCTCAAGCTCCATTTTACTAAAGTCTTTTTCAGCTCTGAGGACACTAGCAGCAATGCATTAGAACTTTCCAGAAGAGTGCAACATATGAAGAGAGAGGCATTCTTTCCTGCTTTGCCACAGACCACTGCCCAGCTGACATCATAGGTGGTACCTTGATAGCTGTGCAAAGCAGGAGATTTCAGTGTCAGTGGACAACATGGTGCTTGGCAGATCCCTGGAAGTGCCAGTGTGCCCAAAGTTGCCCAGAGGAAAACAGTGATTCCTAGAAAGTAGAGAAGTGCTCAGTGGGCTTGTTCATGAATACATTTGTGATACTCTTGAGAGGACATTTTGTAAGAGCCATGTTATGGATTAAATTGTGTCTCCCAAAAGACATGTTGAAGTCCTAACTCCTGGTACCCATGAACATGACCTTGTTTGTAAATAGGGTCTTTCAAGATGTTATCAGTTAAAATGAGGTCATACTGGAGTAGGGTGGGTCCTAATCCAATCTGATTGGTATCCTATTGTTAAAACAAAAATCATATTAAGCCAATAATAGAAATAGATTGAAGTTTATTTAATATACAATTTGCAAATTGGGATAACATTTTGACTAGAGTCAAAAATGTTCTGAAGATGAGAGAACCTTGAAACACTCTTATACCAAATCTTAGCATTGTCATGGAAAAAAGGGTCAGAACAGGACTGATAAAGAAATTTGTGGTCAGGAAGGATTTTCATACACCATTGTCTTGAAGAACAATGAAAAGAATTACTGATTTACCCTAAATATAGCTCCCAATCTGACCCTTGGACTTTTGTTTCCCCAAACTGACTGAATTTTTCAAAAGAGAACAATACCCAAGGCAAAACAGTCTTACTAGTTTATCTAGACCATTGTCTGACTCAGAGGTGACCCCTAGAACCAATTTCTCCAAGGCTCAAGGTTCAAAATGACACCCAAGGGCAAACGGCCTGAGTGAGTCACCCCAACTCCATGGACCAAGAAATCTGGATTCCAGGAGAATTAAAATGGTTTCCCATTATTAAAAAAAGGAGAAGAGGTACAGAAGGAAGAACACCACAGGACCACAGAGGCAGAGGTTGTAGCTGCAAGTCAAGGAATGTCTGGGGCTACTAGAACCTGGGAGAGACAAGACAGGATCTTCTCCCAGAAGCTTGAGAGAGAACATGGCCCTGCCAACACCCTGAATTCATACTTCTAGCCTCCAGGACTTTGAGACATTAAATTTCTGATGTTTTAAGCCACCAGTTTGTGATAATTTGTTATGCCCCTACACATTGCCGTTGAGTTGATTCTGACTCATAACAATCCTATAGGGCAAGGTAGAACCATTCCATAGGATTTCCAAGGCTGTAATCTTTACGTAAGCAGACTGCCCCATCTTTCTCCCACAGAGTAGCTGGTGGGTTAGAACCACTGACACTTTGGTTAGCAGCAGACCGCTTAAGCACTGCACCACCAGGGCTTCTTTGTTATGGAAACCCTAGAAAACTATATAAACCATGTAGGAAAGAGTTGGTGGGGTTTGGGAGGGCATAGATAACATTATTCTATTTATTCCTGCAGGTTAGTGAGGTTTGGGGAAATTGCAGTTACATCTATGAGAATATGGACTTGTCTTTTGTAAACAATGGCTGTTGGTTGCTTATCCAACAGCTGTTCTGTCACCTTTCTTTTCTTTTTTTTTTTTCCCCAGCAGCAGAAGCCTTCTCTACTATAAAAAGATAATAATAAAAATAACAACAACAACAACAACAAACAATTGCTATTAAGTCAATTTCAACTCCTACTATGGAAGCTTAAAATGCCAAATGCTCACTTATCTGTAATCTTCCCTGCAGTTAGAGGATGTGCAAGTGACTTAATCTTGGCCTTCGGGACCCAAGGGAAAATTTTCTGGAGAAGCTTCTTGGATATAATTTCCCCCCTTTGAAAAAGAGCCATGTTAATAGGGCAACCATATAATTTATTACCTGAACTAGGACACTTTAGAAATGAAATGGGGCATAAATTGTGACTATCCCAGGCTAATCAGAGTATGTGGTCTCCCTTGCCATAAGGAAGAAAACCTCTATGTCATCTCTTCCTGCTTTTGTCACATTATCATGTGAGGACAGGATATTTCAAGTCACTACAATCATCTTAATAACTATGAGAAAACCAAAGGAATGCAGAGAAGAAAGATGGAAATAGCCTGAACCCATAAGGACTTACTTAAGTTGTTAAACCAATCCTGGAATCATCTACCTCAGGATTTCTCCTTATGTGTGAAAAATCACCCCTTACCTTTAAGCCACATTTAAACTGGATATTTTGTTACATGCAGCCTAAAGGCATCCTTGATTACACATCTGCCTCATTCACTACTGGATTCCTAGCACTTAAATACTGCTTGTAATATAATAGACTCTCATAAATATTTATCAAATGAATGATTTTACCACGTAATGCTGTAGTATTTTTTTTTTAATTATGATCTGTAAGTTAAGTCACATTACTGTAGAGTTCTTAAAGTTTAGATAGATTAAAAATAGGCTGTTACCTTCACCATATAAACATACATTCACCACTCTAGGCAATATTATGTAGTTAAATTTTTATTATGAAGTAAAGAAAATTCACAAGCATTTTTATGGCAATAATAAATAATGTGAAATGCCCATGAAATAATTATCCCTAAGAGAAAATGTAAACTAGAGAATGTTTATGCAACTGTGAAATCAGCACAGCTTGTGGTTCATTGATTAGTAACAAAATTTTAAAAAGGAGAGATTTTGTATTTCAAACAAATACCTTTCAGTGTTAAAATTAGAAATGTATAAATATTGATAACTAAATTTTGAGTGAAAAAGCAGAAGGGCAAAGAATCTTGATGAAATATTTTTCTAAGAAAGAAGACACCAGTAACATTATTTGGGGGTTCTATTGGATTACTATTGGAATCATTCAATTAAAGAAGTAAATCATATAGAATGGTATCAGGTGGCAAGTACCATGAAGTTAGAACAAACAAACAAAGAAAAACAGAACAGGATAAGGGAGATCATCAGTAGTGGTGGTGGGGAGTTACGATTTTAAAAAGGGTGGTCAGGGTAGACTTAATTGAAAAGATGAAACTTTTTCTGTTTTTCCTTACTCCCCATTCCTCCCTCCCCCAGCCTCTGGTAACCACTAATCTTCTTTTGTCTCAGTGGATTTACCTATTAAACATGTTTCATATAAGTGAGATCATATAATATTTGTCCTTTTGTATCTTGCTTGTTTCACTGACCATAATGTTTTCAAGGTTCATCCGTGTGGTGGCATGTATCAGAACTTCATTTATCTTAATGAATGAATAATACTCCATTGTATGTATACACCACATTTTGTTTATCCATTCATCTGTTGATGGACATTTCGATCGTTTACACCTTTCAGCTTGTGAATAATGCTGCAATGGCTTTTGCACATTTTCACAAATGATTTGAAGAAGTGAAGAGATTACTATGTAGGTATCTGGGGGAAGAGTGCACCAGGCTTAGAAAGCAATGCAAGGGTCCTAGGACCCAGGAAAACCTGGTGTGTATGAGGAAGAATGAGACACTTGATGAGGTTGAATTAGAGTGGGCAAGATGGGAAAGAAGCTAGGAAAAAATGGGAGGGTCAGATCATGTAGGATCTTGAAGGCCATTTATGATGAGTAAAGTAGGATACATTTGAAGGGTTTGAGGAGGGGGATAACATGATCTGTCTTGCATATTAAAAAGATTACACTCACCAGCTGTTATGTTGAATACAAAATCTAGGAGAACAAGGATAAAGTCTTAGAGACTGGTTCTGAGGCTATTACAATAAGCCAAGTGAGGGATGATAGTAGAAGGAAACATAATGATAGCAGTGGAAGTAGTGAGAAGTGTTTGGATTTAAGATATATTTTGAAGGTAAAGCCAACAGAGTTACTGACAGATTTCTGTGGTGTATAAGGAAAAAAAAAAGAGAAGTCAAGAGTGATTGCAAGATTTTTTTTTTTTTTAACTTGAGCAAACAAATAGAATTTTCATAGGCTGAGATGAGAAAAAACTGTGGGTAGAGCAGGATTTAGGGGAATAAACGTAATGTCAACTTTGGATATGTTGCATTTGAGGTTCTTATTAGACATCTAAGTAAGATATTAGGTAAGCAACTTAATATTTATGAACCTGGAGTTTATGAGAGGCATCTGGAAACAAAATTTAATTTTATGGGGTTATTGAAATATAGATTGTATTTAAAACAGTGATTCGGAGAAGAAGGTCAAAGTGTGATTGCTAGAACATTCCAACATTATGATGCTAAGAAGATGAGGACCAAGGTTGACCAGTGAGGTAGGATACGAACAAGAGTATGGTATCTTAGAAACCAAATGAGGAAATTGTATCAGAACGAAGCGATTGCATTGAATTTATCAAAGTACTGCTGATAAGTCAAGTAGAAGTACTGAGAGTTGACAATTTATTTTGATAACATGGAGGTCATTGTTGATTTTTGACAAGAGCTATTACTTTTGAGTGGTGATGGAAAAAGCCTAGTTGGACTGGGTTTAAGAGGGAAAGGGCAGAAGTGTGTATCATTGATAAATGTAATCTCCTAGATCTCCTGCCAACTTTTCCTCAATATGTATATTACAGAACTTGAGGAAGGAGTGACTATGGTCACCTAAATCTTTTGAGTATCTTCAAACGATATGCCAGTGTAAATTGCAAAATGGCATAAACATATAGGACAAATAATAATTCTATCCTTCAGAATATTAAGTTAATTTTATATATGAGGTGGTGGCAAGACATAAAGACAGAACAAAAGCCTAAGAAGGACTTAACAAGGTAAATATTTTCCTATTTTAACAAAATGATGTTATTTACTTCCAGGCATATGTTCCATATGGATTTATTTGTTCATATTTTGGCATAGAGAAAAGTGTGTGTGTGTGTGTATGTGTGTGTGTGTGTCTGTGTAATAACCACTAACTGTATTGCTAAATGCAGAGATAGTGGATTGGGGATGAAGTTGTCTGTCATCGGTTTTAGTTTGTGTTGTGCCACCTAGCTAGGGTGCCAAATAGGCATGGGTACATATTTTTTCTGCCACTACCTCTATTTTCTCATATAGAAAATCATATAGAAAACTAAATGATAACTGAGACCTTTTGTAGTTGTGGTGTTCTCTGAGTATCTATTGCAAAATAAATAAATGAATAAACAAACACATAAATAAATTATGTGTGTGTGTGTGTGCCTGAGCAGTATAGACAAAAATAAATTGAAAGAATACTTCCAAGAAGAACAGGTAACGGTATACATATCACAAGTATAGCAAAGTTCTTGAAGCACGACTAATATAGACTTAAAAACAACAAACCTTTAAAATAGCCATCTTGTTGTATTTATGTTGCAGGCAGAAAGAAAAAAAATGAAATTGGAGGGTGGGTTGAAGAAGAAAAACAAGAAAGGAAACTCGAAGACAAGGAGACAGTTTTTATCTGTTTCTCATCATTTAGGAAAGCTTTGACTTGGTCCATTGCTTGGAAGAAGGCAGTTAAATGAAAATTGAGGCAGAGTCTTGCTTTCTGTTCAAGCAGTAGATCACCCCAGTAGCCCACAAACTCATCTATGGGTTGTGATGAACTGCACCTAACGTGGTTAAAATGTGTAATCAGTTTTGATTGAGTGTGAACAATAAGAGATGGCCCTTGAAACTTGTCTTAGGCTGTGTTATCTAGAACCCTAGAGAGAGAGAGAGAGAGAGAGAGAGAGAGATTTATCTTAAGGAAATAACTCATGCAGGTGTAGAGGCTAGCAAGCCCCAGGTTCATGGGTCAGGCATCAGGCTGGAGGCTTCTTCTGACTTATATAGCTGCAGGGGCTGATGCACTCACCATTGGCAGGTCAGATGGCAGGCTGCTGGCTTACGGGCTGCAGAGGCTGATAAATCCCAAGACCAGCAGGCAATACAAGTCCCAAGAACTGGAGGTCAGATGATGACAAGCCAGATGCAGGATCCAGAGCAAGCAAGTGAGCTTTGCCAGACGTCCATATACATATTGGATGGAGACCACACCCCCAAGAAAACTCCCCTCACAACTGATTGACTGATCACATCAGATTACATCATGGAGGATGACTACATCATTACATAACTGCCAAATTACATCATTACATAGCTTCCAAACTACATCATTACATAACTGCTAAACCACTGAGAATGATGTCTCAGCCAAGGTGACACACGAGCTTAACCATCACAAAACTATTAAATTTATGGGTGAATATGGAAGTAAAGTAGTAGTAAGAATTTAAAGGGCCACTAATATATACAAATGGATGGCTGGAAGAAAAGTCATTTATAAAAACTGGAAAGTTGAAGGGGCTTGTTTAATATTCTATATATATTTAAAAAACATAGATGCTTGTTAATCTCTCCTTATTTGGATAAAAACCCACTAAATCAGAGATGAGTTTTATTTTAGGCCCAGTATATTCATGATATTAGGTGTGTGTTGTTGTTGTTAGGTACCATTGAGTCAGTTCCAACTCACAGTGACTCCATGCACAACAGAATGAAACACTGCCCAGTCCTGCATCATCCTCACAATTGTTGCTGTGTTTGAGCCCATTGTTGCAGCCATTGTGTCAATCCATCTCATTGAGGGTCTTCCTCTTTTTTGCTGACCCTCTGCTTTACCAAGCATGATGTCTGTCCTCCAGGGACTGGTCCCTCCTGATAACATATTCAAAGTACATGAGATGAAGTCCCACCATCCTCGCTTCTAAGGAGCATTCTGGCTATACTTCTTCCAAGACAGAATTGTCCATTCTTCTGGCAGTCCATGGTATATTCAGTATTCTTTGCCACAACCATAATTCAAACGCTTCAATTCTTTTGTCCTCCTTATTCATTGTTCAGCTTTCACATGCATATGAGGCAACTGAAAATACCATGGCTTGGGTCAGGTGTACCTTAGTCCTCAAGGTGACATTTTTGCTTTCTAACACTTTAAAGAGGTCTTTTGCAGCAGATTTGCCCAATGCAAATTGTCATTTGATTTCTTGACAGCTGCTTCCATGGGCGTTGATTGTGGATGCAAGTAAAATGAAATCCTTGACAACTTCAATATTTTCTCCATTTATCATAATGTTGCTTATTGATCCAGTTGTGAGGATGACAGACAAATGGTAGCATTAGGTGTATGCTATAGGTTAATTGGAATTTTGCAGTTAAAATGATCTACTAACTTTACATAGACTCTCCCCCTTTTTTGTAGTCATTGGAAAAGGGGATGTTTTGGACACTATTTCTTAAGAGCTAAGTCTACTGTATTATTTTCAATTTGACTTAGAAAATTACTTCTTAACCTCTTAGTGCTCTATCCTCTTTAATATTGCTGAGTATCTAGGTGTTTTTTCCTTAGAATTCACAATTCAGGGAAAAAAAAAAAAAAAACCTAGTAGTTGATCTCGTTGGATTTTAGAAGGCTTTGGCACAGGTACCAAAAAAAAAACAAAAACCCAAACTCGTTGCCGTGGAGTCGATTCCAACTCATAATGACCATATAGCAACCCTACAGGACAGAGTAGAACTGCCTCATAGGATTTCCAAGGAGTGCCTGGTGGATTCAAACTGCTGACCTTTTGGTTAGCAGCCTTAGCTCTTAACCACTACGACCTACATGAATTGAGTTAAAAATCCCTTCATTCTACATGTCATCAACAAACTTCAGTTGAGTACAACCCAGAAACTCTGATAGGTCCTAGGGATAATGAAACAAGACACCATCCCTATCTTAAAAGAACTCACAGTGTATTTGGGGAATCAAACAACAAATCAGTACATCAGAATGTCAGAGAATGAATTGTGATAAAAGAGATAAGTCCAGGAGGTTGTGTGAACACCAATTGGTAGAGGGTGTTAGCTGGCAAACAGAGTTAGTCTTGAAGAACAAATAGTAGTTGATCTAGTAAATAAGGAATGGAGATATTCTATTTGGAAAGAACAGAATTTACAAAGGCCAAAAATATCAAACAGTATGTTAAAATGTTAGAATAAGCTGGAGGGTATAAGGAAGTTCGGATGAGTGGTGAAGAGGTTGATAGGGACCAAATCATACAGAGTCCCCTGAACATACTTTCTTGAGGACATATGGAAAATAGACCATTCTGAGACTTTGGGATATTGATTCTAGGATGACATTGATGCTTAGAGCTAAGCCTGGCCTTTCTTAGATACCTCATGGACTCTAGAATTTGTCTTAAATTAACCAGAATGCCTATGGTGGAGCAAAAGGATCCAGGGTTGGCTTGCTATTTGAATGTATTTAGGTCCAGCCTGGCTGAAGCTACTAGTAAATTTTGCACAAAAACCAGCGAGCTTCCTTAACTCATGGCTAAAGAAAAGACTAACCTTTGATACACCATTTTTATTTTCTCAGTGTTCTTTAGGTGTATTTTCTGATTTAAAGAGTGATTAATTTATTTTTGCATCCTGTTACCTTTCAAATTCTTTTAAAACATTTCATTGCAATAAATTTGCATAATATGAATATAAATCTTAAGTGTACAACTCAATGATTTTTTTTTTACATATGTATACACCTAGATAACCACCATCTAGATCAAGACATAAAATGTTTTCATCACACCAGGTAAGTTCCCATGGGTCCATTTCCTCTCAATAATCCTCCCATCCTCAAAGTGGTTGCTATCACCGTAGAATATTTTGCCTTCTCTTAAATGTCATAAATAGAATTACTTATTCATCTCACAGCAGGATTGTTTTAGGTATTCTTGAACTTCAGAGAATCCTACACATATGTATGGAATCATAGAGTACATATTTTTGTATGTGTCTGGTTTCTTGCACTCAATATAATGTTTTGAAAATATGTCCTTATTGTTGCATATTAAAAGGTTTTTTTTCTTTTTATTGCTTTGTAATATTCCATTGTATAAATATACCACAATGTGTTTCTCCACTGATACGTCATAATCATTTGTTTAATGAGAGCACTGCAGATGTAGTTCCTAATACTTCCAATTTCAAGCTGAAATACTGTATTAAAACAGAAATAACTTTCATTTTTATTACTTTTTGAAAAACAAGTCTTACTGAGTAAATTCATATTCATGCACATTTTCCAGCTAATGTACCATTTTAGCAAAATATTCTAGTGTTTTCTTTCATCTTTTTATGTCTCACTGTCAGTGAATCCCCTTAATGAGCTTTTGATGCAGTCAGGAAGAGTCACAAATAAAAATAATAGGTATGGAAGGACGGCAGTGGGAAAGTCAGAGAATGCAGAGAGTTATAGCTATATAACGCAGGCAGTATTAGAAAAAGGATTATTTATGGTCTAAGTCTGAGTTTGTCACACAAATATTCTAGAGTTCATGAGGTTCTGAGATTAATGATGATACTAACAGATTTTACATTTACATGCAATTGCTATTTATAATTCTACCTATCAATTCAATTGCCTTATGACCTGCGTTTATTCATAGCAATATATGTTAAGTAGAGAGTTCAATTATTTGATGAATTTGATGAATATAGAAGCTAACTTCTGGCCAGTCACCAAAAGTAATTAATCGTGTAATTTTCCTCCTTAGGAAACAGATAATTTTTAGATATTTATGACCTCTCAGCTATATATTTTCCTGTCTTTACATAACAAATCACAGTGAAACAAAATTTATCTTTTTCTATTTTAGTACATAGTTTAACATTCTTGGGCTTGCAGTGGTTTTTTGTTTTTGTCTGTTTGTTTTTGTTTTTTTTAAATCAAATACGAGTTTGCCAAAAGCCAATCACTCTGACATTGACATTTGGAGCACTAACTTATTCTAACCACAGGGAGTTTGCTTTTTAGGAATAAATTGAGCATTAAAAAATTCAGTGTGTTGTTTTTAAAAAGATTTTATGGAATTTCTTATATATAAACCAAATGAAGTGCAGGATGTTGGCACTTATCCAAAAACTTGGGTACTATGGAATTCTCAAATAATAATGTTCTTGTTTTGAATTGATTATTCAAACTATCAGCACCATTTATGCTGGTGCTGGTAACTTATGCTATGGTTAGGATATATCTGTCCTCCATATGTCAATGTCAATGTCAATGTGAATGACCTCTGGCAAATTAGTATTTGATTCCAAGAATATTAAGAACGTAGTCAGTAGTAAAATATAAAAAGGATCCCCTTGAAATTAGCTACATAAATAGAAAAAGGAAGTATGTGGAGTTTTTTTTTTTTTTCCTTCTTGGAAGAGTGAATGATATGATAATTATATGGGGCTATTTACCATAATATGAGGGCACTGGTGGTTCAGTGATAAAATTCTCACTCCCATGTGGGAGACTCGGGTTCAATTCCTGGACAATGCACCTCATGTGCACCCACCACCTGTCAGTCAGTAGATACTTGCATGTTGCTATGATGCTGAGCAGGTTTCAGAGGAGCTTCAGACTAAGATAGACTAGGAAAAAAGGCCTAACGATATAATTCCAAAAAATTAGCCAATGAAATCCCTATGCTTCACATGGTCCAATCCCACCAATCATGACGATGGCACAGGACCAGACACCATTTCATTCTATTGTGCGTGGGGTGGCCAGGAGTTGGGGGCTAACTCAATGGCATTTACCAACAACAACATTTATCATAGTGGCAGGGATGATAATGATGGTAACAACAATGACCGTAGTAGTGAACTTCTATTAAACACTTGTAATGTGCCAGGTATTATGAAATACAATCTTGGAGGTAAGAACTATTTTTTCCCACATTTTATGAATGAGAACATGGATGCTTGGTGTAGATAACTTGCCCAAGGTTACACAAATGTCTGCTGAAACTGGCATTATATCTGAGTCTTAACCCTTTCCTTTACTATGACTTTATGCTCTATTTAGGTGAAGATGGTGTACCAAATTTATTATTATATTTCAAAAATGGCCCTTGGGGCAACTATTGAAAGTAGCATTTGAGGTTTAGGAATGTACCCACTTTAATGGCATTGGTGTCTTAGACCACCTTCCTTAGAATTAAAAAAAAAAAAAAAAAAAAAAAAACCTTCCTGTCGAGTTGATTCCAACTGATAATGACCCTATAGGACAGAATAGGACTGCCCCATAGGGTTTCCAAGGAGCAGTTGGTGGATTCAAACTGCTAGCCTTTTGGTTAGCAGGTGAACTCTTAACTACTGGGCCACCAGGGCTTCCCTTCCTTAGAAGTGGAGCCTAAGTCAAGGATTCTGGGGCATATGTTTTATTGAGGGACTGCTCATAGAAGAAAGGGAGTGGGGAAAGCAGGATGGGGCAGAAGAAGGCACGAGGTATGGACATGGTCTCAGCTGGAGTCTAGCTTCAGCCTGATCCCATGGAATCTTCAGAGCATGAATTACTCCAGAGAACTGGTCACACTACAAGGCAAGAGGTATGGACATTTGTATCCCAGTGTCAGTCATTGATTAGATGCAGGATGCCCTGGGGACGGGGTAAATAACTTGGCAGAGTCAAGTCCTGTTCAGCCAAGGAAGGAGACTGCTGTGGGTCATTAGCAGCCTGGAATTGTTTATGCATCCTTCTTAGGAGTAAGAGGAACAAAGCACAACAGTTTCTTTTTTATTTTGAAGGGACTGTGTTGACATGTAGCAAACTGCTAGTCCCCTCCCCTCACCAAACTCACAGATATAGCAAAACCCTTCATCTGTGTAATGTGTATTTCCTCCATCTACTGCGTATCTGTCTTAGTAAGGCAACTGGAGAACTTGTTGCTTGATGCGTATCATGCCTAATTAACACGATATCAATACAGTGGCCCCATTTGATTTTCTACAGAATTTCCTTACAGTCCAAATCTCTTTGAACTATATTTTGGCAACATGCAGAAACATTATCATAACCCTGGGGGAATGTCATTTTAATGTATACTGTTGTCCCTCCCACGTAAAAGCAAACTGTTTCTGATACTCTTTCCATTTAGGTATTAAAAAACAAAACAAAACTCATTTGCCAGATCAGTAGTCACATACCATATAACAAAGTCTTTATTAATCTGCTCCAGTAAAGATACCACATCTGGGTCAGAGGCTGCCATTGGAGCTACAGATTGGTTAAGTTTGCAGCAGTCCTCTGTCATCTGCCATGAGCAAGATGTTTTTTTAAGGGTCAAACTAGTAAAATAAACCAGGATTTAATGGGAATCACCACCCCTGCATTCTTTAAATCTTTAGGAGTGGCACTAAACTCTCACCCTCTCCCCTAAAGATGTTTATTCCAATTATATTATTAAGTCATTCATTCCAACTATATATTAAGAACCAGGAAAACCACTACCATTTGGGTCCATGGACCACCTGTGAGACAGACCTGGGCCAAGACTCGATTTATTACCTGACCCATAGCTCCCATTTTCGTGTGTATGGAGAATAGGGTCATGATTATGCTTTCCATTCCTGAGTATGAGCTTCAACTCAGACCCTGAAAAACCTAGTTATTCCCCTTTCCCTAGTGTATAATTGTCAATGTAAATGGCATAGGTTGCTTTGGCAAAGAACTAAGGGAGTCACTTCTCTACTCACCTGTTGTAGTGTTTTAAGGTCTACCTCATGAGGACCTGGCTTTTCTTGCACTCAAACCAGGCAGGAAATTGTGAATTTTGGGAGGAACAGCTGAATTAAGCCCCATTGTATAACAACATCTGCTACCGTCAGTCACAACCTACAAAGAACAGCCTCTACTGATCTTCTCAATGTATATGAATCACCCTCAGCAGCACATTCCTGGAGTGTCCTCCAGGTCCCTTCAGGAACATACATACTCATTTGGTGGGTTTCCTGCTCTAATATAGACCCCTTCTGGAAAGATTTTTTTCAATGAGTGTTTTTATCTCTTCTTCCACTCTCTGCTTTGGCATTTTTGTCATTGCTACAGATTACATTATGTCCTCCCAAAATGTGTATCAACTTAGATAGGCCATGATTCCTGGTATTGTATGGTTGTGTGCCATTTCATGATCTTATGTGATTTTCCTTTGGGTTGTAAATCCTAATCTCTATTGCCTGTGGTTAGTGAGGGAAGATTAGATTATGTTAAAGAGGATTAGAGTGGAATGCAACACTCTTACTCAGGTCACAGCCCTGATCCATGTAACGGGATTTTCCTTGGGATGTGGCCTGCATCACCTTTTATCTTGTAAGAGATAAAAGAGAGAGAAGCAAGCAGAGAGATGGGACCTCATACCACCAAGAAAGACGAACCAGGAATGGAGCACATCCTTTGGACCTGGGGTCCCTGTGATGAGAATCTCCTAGAACAGGGGAAGATTGATGACAAGGACCTTCCCCGAGAAGCAACAGAGAGAGAAAGCCTTCCCCCGGAGCCGGTGCCCTGAATTTGGACTTCTAGCCTCCTAGACCATGAGAGAATAAATTTGTTTGTTAAAGCCATCCACTTGTAGTTTTTCTTTTATAGCAGCACTGGTAAGTAAGACAGGCATCTTTATTTCATTTAACTTAGGCTTTTGCTTTTTTCAAGCTTCCAAGAGTCATTCCCAACACTGTATAAGGATGAGTCCCTAGAACTCTTGCCAAGAGGTGAATCCAGAGTCATAGGTTGTTGTTGTTAGCTGCCATCTAGTCGGTTCCAACTCACAGTCACCCTTTGTACAATAGAGGGAAACACTGCCTGGTCCTGCGTCATTCCAACAATTGTTGCTATGTTTGAACCAATTTTGCAGCCACTGTGTCAATCCATGTCATTGAGGGTGTTCCTCTTTTTCACTGATTCTCTGCTTTACCAAGCATGATGTCCGTCTCCAGGGGCTGGTCCCTCCAATAACATGTCCAAAGTATGTGAGATGAAGCCTTGCCATCCTTGCTTCTAAGGAACATTCTGGCTGTACTTCTTCCAATACTATTTGTTTGTTCTTCTGGAAGTCCATGGTATATTCAATATTCTTTGCCAACACCATAATTCAAAAGCATCAATTCTTCTTTGTTCTTCCTTATTCATTTTCCATCTTTCACATGCATATGAGGCAATTGAAAATGTGATGGCTTGGGTCAGGCACACCTTAGTTCTCAAGGTGACATCTTTGTTTTTTTAACACTTTAAATAGGTCTTTTGCAGCAGATTTGCCCAGTGCAATACGTCTTTTGATATCTTGACTTCTGCTTGATTTAGAGTCAGAGGAGAGAGCACCCATATCAAGTTCTCTCTTATGCAGTTTTATAGTCTGGCCTACTCTCCCTTAATCTAGCAGCCTGAGTATCCACTTCCAAGCATACAGTCCCAGTATATGTTAGTCAAGTCATGCAGCTTTTCCAGTATATACTTCCTGTCCTTTCTAGCACGTGAGCCTTTCCCCAGTCAGGCAATACTGAGACTCAAACCTAGTTTGTTTGTTTTTCCCAGTAACAAGAATGCGGACAGATTATAAGGAGGCTAATCATTGTCTAGTAGACTATCAGCCTCATTTAATACTTTTCAGAATATTCAAGCAAGAGTCCCTACGATTCTGTCACAAGGGTAATGGACCAGAGGACTCAGGTGAATCTGATTATTTAAGGTCTTCAAATACATCTACCAAGATATCACCATGCCAAGCCCAGGTCTCATTCCTTCCATTGGTGAAGGGGTGGAGAGTCGGTTATGTCCTTTGTAAGGAAACTCCTGTTTTGACCATGGGGGATTTTCTGGAGCAGTGTTTCCCAAAGTTTAGCATTTGTCAGAATCACCTGGAGGGCTTATTAAAACACAGATTGATGGGCCTCAACCCCAGAGTTTCTGATTTGGTAGGTCTGGGGTGGGGTCCAAGATTTTACAATCCAAGTACCCAGACAATACTTATGCTGTTGGTCTAGCGATCACACTTTGAGAACTCCTCTGGAGAAAGTAGAAGCTCTGGACTATTAGCAATAAACACAGCAACTGAAGAATAAGTATATCAGTCTGGTAAATGGGACTTGGGGGACACCAAAGCATCCAGTTCAATTAGTGCTGCTTGTATCACAGTAGTGTTTAAATAACCACTCTGATCAAATGTATTTTATTTCAGAACAGAATTTCTACAAGAATCTTTAAATACTGAATTGTTTAAACATGTGTCACCTGAAAAAAAATCAATATGGATATTTTTGTTCTTCCAAATGATTTAGCAATGAAAACTGTGGGGGTTGCTGGGCTTTCCCCCCACTTCATTAGTTTACAAAAGGTTTTTTCCTCTTAGCAATGAAGAAATGCTTGCCGAAATCAAGTCATGGATAAGAAACATTACAGAAACTACGCTGCAGCATGTGTTCCAACCCAATCAGTCATTGCTTAAGGGAATAGCTATTGTAAAAAGAAATCCAAGTTGTCTGAAGAAAATAAACTACACCTTCTGCCCTCCCAAATGCGTGAGCACCACCTGATTCTTGGCAAAGTGAAAAGAGCTTTGAAATTAGATTTAAATGACAACCACAGTAATTAAGGGTGCCAACATCTGTTGAATAGCAGTCAGCAAAACACTTTTTTGAGAGGAAAACAACAGCCTAATCATGAGATTTCATGCAAACAGCCTTACTTAAAAGTTCAAATGATAATTGTTGGATAGGAGTCTCACTTCTGTCAGTGATAGGCTAATTTTGTCTTGGGAACTTGTAAGATGTAACTTCAGGTGAGTTACTGTTAGATCCTTTTTAACTACAGCTGGTGATGTACCATAGTAAATGATTGTAGCATATTTTTCTTTAAACAGCGCAAAGCTGAAGGTGTTTCCAGGAGACATTTTTGTTAGTTCGCGGACACACCGTTAAAGAAGTTTAATTAGGGACTGTGTATCAAAAGAGAAAGAAAAGACACTGAGGAAGAGTAAGGGATATTTTGAGGGAGGGAGACGGACTGAGGTGGAGGATCTAGGGGTGGCTGAGAGGGATTGGGAGGAACCTTGGTGGTGTAGTGGTTAAGTGCTACAGCTGCTAACCAAAAGATTGGCGGTTCGAATCCACCAGGTGCTCCTTGGAAACCCTATGGGGCAGTTCTACTCTGTCCTGTAGGGTGGCTATGAGTTGGAATCAATTTGAGGGCAACGGGTTTGGTTTGGGTTTTGAGAGGGATTGACAGAGCAAGGGGAGGGTGAGAAACAGCCACTGAGGGGGAGATCGAGAGAGATACTGAGAGATACTAGAAGAGAAGAGAGGGAGAGATACTCATGGAGAAAGAGACTGACAAAAAAATAGACAGAGAGAGAGAGAAAGTAAGGAAGAGCTACAGGGCTATGCTTAAGGGGAAGGGAGTAAAGAGAAGGTGTGTGTGTATATATACTCGTGCTTTGAAAGGCGGAGAAATTTCCTAGGTGAATATACATTTTACACCTGATCATAGAGCAACTTAATCAACAAGGGCAAACTGTTAGCATGGAGAAAGGAATAACATTTATTTTTACCTTTAAATGTTGACTTCAGTCCTTTCTCTTTCACAGGCGACCTGCTCAGGGAGGCTGAGATTATATAACTCTTACCTCTCACTCAGTTGCCTTATTGTATGAGACACTAAATATGACATGAAGGTCTATCTGCTGTTTTGTGGGGGTCTGAGGGAGATGGTAGTGTTGTTATCCAGCAGCCAAGAGGAGGATCCAGCCTCCAGTTATGCAGCAGATGGGTTCCTGCAGGCAGTTTTGCAGAAACAATACTGGATCAACTTTTATTTGAGGAAAGGGGACTTGGGAAGCATTGGGTTAATAGTTTTACTCACATGTCTATGGTAACAAGTCACTTGATGTAGCTTTTTTGTTTATTGTCAATAAACATGTAAATACAGTTCATATATGTAGTGGGTAAGACAATGCCTATCATATAGTAAATGCTCAAATTTTATTTTTATTATTATAATTAGTACCACTACCACTACTTCTATACCATTTTACCTCTGCAACCACTTACCCACCAACCCAGCCATCCATCCTTCTAACCATCTTTCATCTATGTGAATGTCTGGCCATCTCTCCGTATGTCCTTCCTTTGTCTCTCTGTCTCGCTGGCTAGTGTTCTATCGTGCATCCATCCACACATATGTAAAATACAGTTTTTGAAATACACTTTGCACACTCAAAATCGTGAAATCTTTGTCATTTCTTTTGCTTTCAGCACAGAGGAAATCATATTCTTTCCTTTCTATGACTTGTATGGCATTTGATTTGGGATGTGGGAGTCACTGAGAAGAGCAGTGCCAGATTTTGGCTCCTCCTCACCTGAGGCTTACAAGAGCCCTGCATGATTTGACCTGTCTCCTCTGCAGCCAAATCCTGCTCCTCTCTCTGGATTGCTGAATTCCAGATGTGCTGGCCTTCCCTGGATCTTTCAAACTTCTTCCTGGTTCTATAAATCTTATATTCATATGTTTACTTTTTTGTTATTTTCTTGTGATGGTTTCTTTGCCCTAAATATTTCTCCCAACTCTTCTTCTGGTTAAATATTACTGTTGTCCTGACCTCAGTGTAGTATCATTTCCTCCAGCAGGCCTCTTCCAACCACACTGTATTTGCCCTACCCGCCCTCTGCCATTATAATTTCTCAAAGCAACGTATACTATTTCGTCTTCACTGCAATTATTACAGTTCTCTTTAAATACTTATTTGCATAAATAATGGTTTCATATCTACCTTTGTCTGTAGGATTTAAGCTTTCTGAGAGCACAAGCATCTCTCTTTTTCACTAGTATTACGATGCCTGGCACATAATAGGTGCTTGAAGCAACTGTTAAAGAAATGGATTGGTTAATTAATCAATGTGCTTCTGTGTACCAGCCATTGTCTCTGAAACTAAAACTAACTCTGAGCATACCTGTGAAGGTATTATTAATTGCTCCAACTACATCTTATCAAGTAAGGATAAACTGAGAAAAAAATTATAGTGAATATTTAAAAAATATGCTCAGAGTTAATATCCATGAGTTTCTTCCTTCATTTCAAGATCTCAGAATAAATATTTTCCCATTATTGTTTTGCCAATATAAAATACTGATAACTCCCCTCCACCTCTACAGGAAAGAAATAAAGAGAGTAAGTAAGAAAGAAAGAAAGAGAGGGAGAGTGAGAAGAAGGAAGGGAGGGAGGAAGGAAGGGAGGATGGAAAGGAAAAAGAAAACAGTACTATTGGTCTTTTAAACCCGTTCCCATTGCCGGTGAGTCAATTCCGACTCCTATCCACCCTATAGGACAGAGTAGAACTGCCCCATAGAGTTTCCAAGGAGCGGCTTGTGGATTTGAACTGCTGAGCTTTTGGTTAGCAGATGAACTCTTAACCACTGGTGCCACCAGGGCTCCATCGGTCTTTTATTTGTTTAAATATGATACCACAATGCAAAATTAAATTTGGACCTAAAGGAAAAAGTGATAATAAACTGCAAGATAACATAAAGTATATATATATATGCACATATTTTTATTTATGAATTTTTTAATTTCAGTTTGTAGTATTATCTAAGTGCAAAATTCTCTTTCCATGTTTAACCTCAAAAATCATTTTGCTATTCCCTTCTACAAGGGGAAGGCAGTTGACCTCTTGATTCTCACTTCAAGCTTTGCTTATTAAAAAATAAATATTCCTCAGGCCCATCACCTGAAGTTCTGGTTGACATGGTCTAAAGGGGGTCATGGTATTTGCATTTTTAGCAAACACCTAAATATGATCCTGATGTATAACCAAAACTGACATTAAACTTACATCTAATTCCCAAACCTACCATATACTGAGCCATCATCTTTGCACCAGACACTATTCTAAATAATAGATAACATTTTAAGTTTTACAAGAATCCTGTGAAAAGAGAAGTGGCATTTCCTCCATTTCATAGATGAGGAAAATAAGGCTTTGAGAAGTTATGATTTTGGTCAGGGCTATAGACACCAAGTGCCAGAGACAGTATTTGAACCCACGCTTTTTCTACGACACCACAGAACCACCAGCTAAAATTCAATGATTGTGGCTTGTCTAAACTCTAGAGTTAGATTTGCCTATAAAAAGACATATTCATGGCCACAAAAAGACAGCTAATTAGGAAAAATTGACTTACTTAATTGTCGTGGCTTTGTGTCCTGTTCTAGTTGATAAAAAAAAGTTATTGACAGTGTACATAACCCCAAAAGTATGGCGTAGTTTTTGAAGGAAGATTTGATGTAACAGAAACTATTGATTTATATACTGAAAAACCATTTCCAACCTCTCACTTTTGAGCAGCCTCCCACTTAACTGTTGTAGCTTCCCTGCTGCTTAGAGGTGACCAAGTGCTATGTATTAAATTATGTCCCTTCAAAATATGTGTTGAATTCTTGGCCCTTGTACCTGTGGATGTGATCTTGTTTGGAAATAGGGTTTATCTTTTGTAATAATAATGAGGTTCTACCAGTGTAGGGTGAATACTAAACCTAGTCACTTCTGAGTTATAAAAGGACTAGAATAGACACAGAGACACATACACGGGGGAAGATAAATGCCATGTGAAAATTGTCTACAAGCCAAGAAATGCCAACAAACCAAGGAACGTTCAGGGCTACCTATACGGAAGGAATTAACCTGCCCAAGACCGTGATTTGAACTCCTAACCTACATAACTGTGTGAGACAATAAATTTCTGTTCTTTAAAGCCACTCACCTGTGATATTTGTGCTACAGCAGCACTAGGAAACTGAGATATTAGGTGACTAATTTTGGTCCATGACATGTGAGCAAAAGCACAGCCCTTTGCAACCTGATTCCCTTTCCATGACTTACATGTACACATGATGCCGGGAGCTGCCATTTTTCACCTGTGAAGCAACAAGTCAACATGGTAAAAATAGCAGAGAGCAAATGCAAAATGAACCTGGGTCTCAGGTGACACTGTTAATCCTCAGTAGTTGCTCTAGACTTCCAGCTTTTGGAATATTTATTGTGAAAGAAAAATACACTCCTATCTGTTTAAGGTCCTGCTAGTCATTAATTCTGTCACTTTTAGCTAAATGCATTCCTCTCTGACATGAGTTTCAGTAGATCTAGCTAGCTGCAATGTAAGCCCCTTGCCCATTGCTATCGAGTTGATTCCAACTCATAGTTACTCTAAAGGACAGAATGGAACTGCCCACATAGAATTTCCAAGACTGTAAGTCTTTACAGAAGCAGACTGCCACATCTTTCTCCCATGGAGCGGCTGGTGAGTTTGAACTGCCAACCTTTTGGTTACCAATGGAGCACTTAACGGCTGCGCCATCAGGGCTCCTTTAAGCCCCTAGCAGGGCAAGTTTGTCATTTATTTCTACAGTGCCTAGAACTGAGTTTTGCGTATAGTAGAAATACCAGGAATTTTTTGATGGGATGCATATGCGTGATGTCTGTTTTAATGTTTCAATATTTCTACCTTCTGTTTTATGGCGTCTGTTAGTCTCTTTGCAGATGTTCTTCCTTCTGAACATAAATTAGAGTTTCATGTGAGTTAGCTTTGATAAAGAACCTAAAATAAAGCCATATCCCAGGCTCCCTTATATTTACAACTTGATCTGTGTTAAGGATGTTAGTACTGTGAAGTTAGTACTAATCATAACCTGCTTTCTGCCACAAAAGACATTATCAAAGTATTCAAACCAAGGCCACAAAGTCACCAGAGGGACATTCTGATGACAAATTCTCTCCTAGACTTTGTTACTGTGCTACCACCTCTACTAGAAAAGAGACAGGCTCCCCAGTTGCTTGTTCTAAGTGGGACAGCTAGACAGAAAACTGCTCCATTCATCATTCAACAAGCAGGGCCCCTTCAACTGTGCCTCACCGGAAGTGGCTTTACTCTGCCACCCACTTGCGTTTGGACCTTGGAGTAGCTGCTTGATCTCACTGTGGGCAAGACTGCATCCCCAGTAATGGAGAAGCTGCAGCCTGATTTATTCTGACTGTGTGCAGTCACCTACTCCGCTCCTTGTCCTGCTCTGAGCAGTTGAGACTCAAGATGTTCAGAATAAAGCTAGCTGAATGGATTAAAACATACATTCTGAGAGAGTGGTATGTATACCATCAATGAAGTGACTTTAGGTGTGCATAATTAAGCCTTAAAAAATTCTAATACTTATGTCCCATAGAGTTTCCAAGGAGGGGCGGGTGGGTTCAAACTGCCAATCTCTTGGTTAGAAGCCAACCTCTTAACTACTATACCACCAGGGCTCCATTTTTATATGCAGTTTAAAAAAAATATCTAGCATACCACAACCACATCCATGATTTCATGGATATTCAATAGTGATGTGTGTGGATGTATGTGTGCATATGTTTCTCTCTAACATATGTTTGTTTGTATATCTGTGAGTATAATGTATGTATGTATGTATGAGTACACATACACATATATACATATATGTATACTTTTCCCTTTATATGCTTATTGAAGTAAAAAGTGTTTTGTTTTAGAGAAAGATGTTAATTTTTCAATCATACAGATGGTACCTGGATTTAGTAAAATTTCCTAAGGTGGTACATGAATGACTAGAGTTTGAGAAACACTGGGTGGTACCATTTATTCTAAGAATGCTACTGGGAGGAAGAAATGTAATTATAATTATACAAGAAGATATTCCATTCAACAGGACTTGGCAGGATGCAAAAGATGTTTAAAGTTTGTCTGTTCCAACAGTGAAATCATTGTCTAACTTAGAGGGCTAATATTTATTGAAAGGGGCCCTGGTAGCACAATGGTTAAGCATTTGGCTGCTAATTGAAAGGTTGGAGGTTTGAACCCACCCAAAGGCTCCACAGGAGAAAAACCTGGAACTCTGCTTCTGTAAATATTACAGCCAAGAAAACCGTATGCGGCAGTTCTACTCTGTCATATTGGGTTGCTATGAGTTGGAATTGACTTGACAGTACCCAACAGCAATATTTATTATTTACTGTGTGTTTTACATGCATTTATTCTTTACAGTAACCTTTTGAGTAGGACTGCATGTTGTTGCCATCTCAACAACGAGGGAACTACAACTTAAAAGAAGTTTAATAAACTTGCTCAAGTTCACATAGCAAGTTAAAAGAAGATCCAAGATTTGAACTCAGGTTGTCCAAGTCCAGAACCAATTCTCTGAACCATTAATCTACTGCCTCTGTAATTGAGAAGATAAGCAAATGTGAAGTTACAGTAATAGAGCATATGGACAGGAAGAGCATTTAGGAGAGGTAGACAACACTAGCACGACACCCAGTTCTCCTAAATAATAAATATATATGAGTATAGGATATAACAAAAATGACACTTCTTTATTATGCCCCATCTCTTGAATTTATAATGCCAAATCGGTCAGTTTTCAACTACATTCTGTTTCCTGCCTTCTTGAGAGGTGCTGGAATCAATTATTTGCTATAATGGATGTTTCGATCACTTAGGGACCCAAAGATGATATTTTCGTGACTCTCTCTATGAGGATTATGAAAACAAACCCTACCTTTTATCCACTCCAGCGTCAATTGCCCATTCTTCCTCCCAAGACCATGGTAAACATCAACTGTCGATCATAGCATTGTTTCCTGCCGGATCCAGATTTGATCTGAGTTCTCAACGCAATTCTCACAATTGGCATGAGAAATGAAACTGACTCTCTACCTTAAGAGTTTATTGAGGGCAGAACCTATCCTATTCAAGTCTCTTCACCCTAAACTAGTGATTTTCAACCTTTAGTCCACTTTGGAATTACCTGTAGAGTAAGAATGGGCCCCATCCCAGCGTTCCTGACTCAGTAGGTCTGGGATAAAAGCAAACCCATTGCTGTCGAGTGGATTTCAACTCATAGCCACCCTATAGGGCAGTGTAGAACTGCCCCATAGAGTTTCCAAGGAGCAGCTGATGGATTCAAACTGCTGACCTTTTGGTTATCAGCCAAGATCTTAGCCAGTGGGACCTGAGAATTTATATTTCTAACAAGTTCCCAGGTGATGCTGATGTTACTAGGTCAGGCATCACACTTTGGAAACTACTGTCATTTAATGACTAATATCATGGTTAAGATCATGGACTCTGAGCCTGACTGTTGACTTAAATGACAGTTCCACCACTTATGAGGTGTGTGACTTTGGCCAAGTTATTTAACTTCTTGGCCTGCAGTGACTCATCTGTAAAATGCGGGTAATAGTAACTTCCCTCGCTGGGTTATTGTGAGGATTAAGTGAATTCACACATGTTAAGTACCTGAAAGAGGACCCAAAACTTAGTAGGTTCACACACACACACACACACACACATGAACACACACACACGAACACACACACACGCACAAAAATTAGCTAATATTTATTCATTGTGATTATTCAGTTCAGAGTGCTGTACATAGTAGGTACCCAAATGTTCCGTTTATTGAAATTCAACAACCGGACCTACAATAAACATATTTGCCATGTGGTCCCTTTAAGCAGTGGAAGACATTAAGATGTAAGAGGTCACAGCAATTTAAGTTCTTTCAGAAAGCCTTTTTTAGTTGAAATATTTATTCACGTACTATGGTACCAATAGTTTGAGTTTTTGGTTTATCAGATTGATGTGCATTCAGAGGCAGATGGGTACAGTTATTGATGCTTGGAAATAAAGCAGTCACTTGTCATAGGGAAGAAAGACTGAACTGCTGAAACTTTTACAGCACTGTCTCTTTTTAAAGGTGCAGCAAGATGCCTTTCTTCAGAAATACTAGGAAAGCTTTGAAATAATTGTGTTGTCACCGGACTGCGGCTTGGGTCTATGACTGGCAATTCTTGTGACGATGATTGAAATCTGTCATCTGAATTGCTTTGTTCTTTTCATCATTCTTTCACATGTACACAGTCATGCAGTTGCCATGATATTCTTTCTAAGTCCCTCAGCTAGAAGTTGCATATGGCGGATGAGACATGAGAAGCTCGTGGGTTTGGTACCCAGACACAGGGGCTATAGTTAAACATTTGATGATTTTTCTGAACCTAAAATCAAAACACTCAAATCAGCAAAGTCTTCTTTTTTCTGACTTGTAATGCTATTCATATAAAAAGATACACCTTTTGTTATATATTTCTGAAATTATATTTATTGAAAATAAGACAATGCATCAAATAAGGAGTGATAAAAATTCCACAATATGTGATTGTTGTAGAGAGAAGCTGCCCTACTATAGAAATGGTACTTGGATTTCTTATTATAAATATCCTAATCTGAACTTGGTCTGTACTCATATTACATGAGGTTGCCTATATAATAACGGTAATGATTTCCATTTGTAACTTGTGGAATCTGTCTTAATGATTATTTTGACTTTCTGATGACTAGCAGAAATTTTTTTGCAGCTTATGTTAGGCACAGTGCCTAACACATAGTACGTACTTGAATAAATGTCAGTTCTTTGATTATACTGTATAACTAGTCATTGTCATGCGTGAAGATCAACTGTGCTTTCTGATGCTCCCCATATTTGTAGCATTTGGTTGAAGTTGAGACCTGCAGGAGGCTGGGCTAATATGCTTCATGTACAAAGAGTCTCAAAAAATAAATCAAATTCAATTTGAAGGACTTTTTAAACCTTCAAAATATTGATGTATTTAATGCAATGTACTATTGCAACTGTTAAGCACAATTTAAAGGTGTTACGCTCGGCTGCCAAGTGAAAGGTCAACAGTTTGAACCTACCAGCCACTCCACGGGAGAAAGATGTGGCAGTCTGCTTCCGTAAAGGTTTACAACCTTGGAAGCCCTATGGGGCAGTTCTACTCTGTCCTGTAGAGTTGCTATGAGTCAGAATCGACTCAATGGCAATGGATTTGGGGTTTATGATGAGCAATGTCATTTCAAAGAGGTAATTATAAACTACAAATCAAACTACATATTTTGACCAAAAATAGCAAAAGCTAAAAAGTAATAGTTGACTAATAGTTGATTAATTGTTGACATAATCTAGCCATTTATGTTCTTGGCTGATATGTGGCAAAAGACTCATTATATTTTATTTTAATTAGATGATGGTGACTATAGTTGAGGTAGATACTGCTTATCATATGTGTTTGTGATCCATGATCTCTGTAACTAGGTGATTTCAATACTGTGGAAACACTTATCTCAGATTTTAGCAACACATTTGTCTACAAGTCGTCTGTACCATGTCAATATGGATGTGTTGCAGCATGACCTGTCGCAATTCTCATAACCCACCTCCATTTTCTGAATGGTGGGTTTTGTGAATTTCAAGGACCACAGAAGCTCTCCATGTTTTCAATCTTTGTAGAAAGTAAATGATATAATACTCTTCTTCTTTAGAGTTTAGCTGAGAACAGAAATACCAAGGAAAACCAGATGCATTTCATTGGGAGTGCTTGGTTGATTTCTCCAGTGAATAATTTCCTTGTGAGAAAATCATATTCCATGGTGATGTTAACAGAACAATTACTCCTAGGATTGTCTAGACACAACTGCAATGGTGTGGGAAAAAAAGAGAGAAATGTGGTTTTCTTTATTTTTCCTCTGGAACTGGATAATTATAAGATTCATAATTTCCTTAGTCTCCCTATTGTACTATTATTAAATGAGCAATGAAAGCACCCACTGGTATATGCATTACCAGTGAGCTCAAGGCCACACACTTTATTTCCTTTTAAAAGAATCTTTCTTAATTCTTTGTCAGTCCATCGTTTAAGTTGCATCCATTTTATCTACTCTGATGCTTCTAGTAAGATAAGAATTCCAGGTGAGCTCTGACACCAAGGAAGACCATAAGTACAGAACATGAAGTCTTGAACCTCTAAGACAACCCTTAACAACTGCTTTGGGATTTTTGACTTGTGGTCAGATTGTATAGATCTTGTGCTGTACCTGAACTCTCTAAAAGAAACTAGGCAGAGCAACTTGTAAGGTAGATGGCTTATGGAAGGAAAAACACTGTATTAAAAATAAACAGAACCTCCACCAGAAGAAAATGCCCTTGAGGAATTTTTAGTGTTTTAAGCTTCCCCCAAGTTCTCAATCAATCCAGGTCACTTAGTGAAATCAATAAAATGTCATCACAGTTCCAAAGAGGACTTCAAGTATTGTTTAGAAAGGAGGATGGCTCTGAAATTTAAATGGTGTGCTGTTACTATAGTGCTTATCACAACATGTTTAAAAATATTTCAAGGCTGCTCCTTATGATGCCTCCGAGTTTAAAACAACATGCCTAGACCTCTGTTATACCTTCCATTTTCTTGTGTAAATGGATTATTTGGAGCCTACACTAACAGCTTAATCTCACAGTCCATCCAACAGGATCCACTTTATGAACGTTTTTGGTCGCTTGAAACATTTGCAGATATGTTGACAGATTTTCTTGGGAGTGAGTCATTTTAACTTAGAAATAGTCTCTCCATTACTTCTAATTAAACTGGGAGAAAATGTTGCTACCATAGGGCTGATCCAGTTTGGGAGCAATGAGTTTGTTCTTTCAAGTAAGTATGGTAACCATGGCATATTGTTTGCCATAGTTACTTAGACATCTGCAGTATCCAAACAATCCATTTTGTTCAAAGGTTTCCCCAAATCTACCTTTGACAAAATGTGAACCAAACATAAAGGAAACAAAACAAAAACACACTTCATTGTCTCCTATCATTCTTCCCATTATCAGCATTTCTTTCTCCTGCCCCACTATTTTCAGGGACCCTAGGTTAGTGTGATGGTTAAGGTTGTATGTCAGCTTGGCTGGGCCGTGATTCTCAGTGGTTTGGCAGTTATGATGTAGTTTGGTAGCTATGTAATAATGTAATCATCTCCATAATGAGATCTGATATAATGTGATCACATTCATGATGAGATCTGTTACGAGCAGCCAATCAGTTGAAAGGGAGTTTCCTTGGGAGTGTGGCCTGCATCCAATATAGGTGGACTTTATGGCAAAGCTCATTGGCTTTTGCTCACTGTGATCCTGCAGTTGGCTCCTATTCATCTGATCTCCGGTTCTTGGGGCTTGAGCTAGCTAACCTGCCAATATTAGGATTCCTCAGCCTCCACAGCCTGTGAGCCAGAGGCCTGCTGTCTGACCTGCCAATCTTGGGTTTGCCAGCCCCTCTAGCTACCTGAGTCAGAAGAAGCCTCCCTCCTAACCCACAGACTTGGGACTTCCCAGCCTCTACAACCATGTGAGCCATTTCCTTGATATAAATCTCTTTATATATATTTTGGAGCCCTGGTAGCGAAGAGTTTATGAGCTCAGGTTGCTCACCAAAAGGTCAGCAGTTCGAATCTACCAGCTACTCCTTGGAAATCCTATAGGGCAGTTCTACTTTGTCCTATAGGATTTCTATGAGTTGGAGTTGACTCAGCGGCACACAACAACAACAACATACATATATTTACATGCTTCACTAATTTTACTTCTCTAGAGAACACAGCCTAAGACAGTAATCTTAATTTGAGTCCTATTTACTCTGTATGCAGTATATGTAACTTCTTACAAAGTTCTCAAAGTGCTTCTTTGACATTGTCCTTTGGACATATTCTCTCCTATCCTCCCTCCACCTCAATTCTGGTCATATAGCTAATAGTTATTTTAGATTTATAGCAAAGTGTTGTGTTGAGTACTTCCCATGCATATTTGCATTTAATCATTATAATAACCTGCCAGGCCATTATTCCTTTGTACAGAAGATGAAACTGAGATTCTGATTGATCAAGTGATTTGTCCCAAGGTCACTGTGCTGATAAAATCTGTGTGATTCTGGGTGATGGTAATAGGCTCCTAAGTGGCCTCCTGGGCTTCATGTCCTTAGCCCTCTAATCTAACCTTCAGGCAATCATTCTTTTAAGAAGTCTGGTTCATCCTTTGCTTAGGAACTTTTCTTTATTCTTTTTTTTTGAGTTAAAGTTTCTATTCAGTCTGGCTTTGGAGACCATATATCAGTGGACTCCATTTTATGTCTTGAGACTTAGATTCCGTTATTTGCTAATGTAAATCCTTTTCTCCAGCTAGGTCAATCTCATTGATGTATTCCAGCCTCACCATTTCTACTCTTACCTCTGATTCACTCCTTTTTCTTCCTACTACTGTTTTCTTGCTCACGTATGTCCTTCCTCATCACTAGGAATGTCTTATCTTGTATATTTCCTTCAAGTCCCAGTCAAATGCTCTTATCATCCCCAATCACTCCTTACTTTTAAGGTCTCTCTATTAGTTAGGGTAATGATGACTGCTTTAGCACATGGACCCCAAACTGTGTAAAGGCTTAAATATAATAGAACCATATGATCAGCAGGCCTCTCTTGTCCACACAGTGAATCAAAGAACCAGACTCCCCAGATCACACAGCTCCTCCATCCCCTAAGCCAGTGGCTCTCAAAGAGTCATTCCCAGACCAGCAACATCAGCATCATCTGGGAACTTACTGGAGATGCAAATTCTCAGGCCCCACTGCTGAATCAGAAATTGGGGCTGGGGCCCAGCAATCTGTGTTTTGACAAGCCCTCCAGGTGATTCTGATGCATGCTGAAGTTGGAGAACGACTGCTCTGTGGCCTCATAGTCATCTATGTCCAGCCAGTGGAAATTAAAAGAGAATGTGTGCATAAAACACATGCTTCTTAAAAGCTCTATCCCAGAAGGGATAACCATCAATCCCATTCCTATGTCCTTGGTGAGTGCTAATGACATGGCCATACCTAAATGCAAAGGGGATGTGAAAGGAAGTTCTTCTAATCCTTATCTCAATACTATATAGATGGATGAATGTGAGCATGGCCCTTTTAAGAAAGTGCTTTCCATTACTGATTTTCCTGAAGTATACTTTAGCATACAGTCTGACGGGTTTTTAAAGTCTGTTTCAGTGCTTCTGTCAGCTTAGGTCCTTACAATGAACATTTTTATTCCTTTGTCCTCTTTGTTGTAGTTTGATTTTCTTCATCATTTTACTTGGTTACAGCTTTACATAAATTTTCTTCTCTATTCATTAAGAAACTGGCCATGGCAAACTTCCAGTTTCAGGTTGCTGTAACATGTCAGCTTATTTTCTATTAGCATAAAGTGGCCCAGCTGATGGACTTGTCATGCAGAACCTAGGACATAAAGGCTGTCTCTTCTTCAAGCACAGTATGAGCATATCTAATTTTGATTTTGTCTTCTCCACATGTATTCTGCACCAATATTCATTGGCACTCAAGTCCTGAAGGGGTTCATGGACAGGAGAGAGTATTTTTAACTCATGACAAGTAGATACACTGCAACTTCCTTGTGTTCCCTAGTTCTGTGCTGCTAAATAAATCAAGTTCATTACCATGACTGGGCCAAGCGTTTGGGGAACATTAGATAGTATGGAGCCTGGCTAAATAATTACGGAATTAGGTATATTATTTATCCACAAATATAAAGCAATATTCCATTTCCCCAATAACAAGATACAAAACAGATTATTTTTGGCAAATTGAATTTGTAACTGTGAAAGATATAGACGAAATAGACAAATATCTATTTATAAACTTGAATTTATTAATTTTGTTATATATAACTATTAAATCATATATAGAATAAGATACAAGTTTAGAAGATTTCCTCTTTTTCTCCTCCTCAGGTAACTGTGTTCAAATTCTTCATGAGCATTTTTAACCACAATTCCTTGGTCATCATTAGGGTCAATTTTTTTTTTTTTTTTATTGTACTTCAGGTGAAGGCTTACAGAACAAATAGTTTCTCATGAAACAGTAGTACACATATTGTTTTACGACATTGGTT
>NW_004443937.1:6902086-6909358 GCF_000243295.1 Trichechus manatus latirostris
GTTAAAGAACTGCAAAGTTCCCAGGGATCCCACTGGTGCAGCTATGAGGTCTGGGGAAGTCGGTGTCTCGTGTTGCAGTATAGCCTGGCTAGGAGGCATAGAGCTATACAACACTAGGTATTCAGGGAACAGAAAGAGAAGGACGATAGAGAGAGATGAGAAACTGAGTAATGAAAAAAGACAAAAAGGGAAAAAGAGGGAAAAGAAAACAAAATATATTAAAAAAAAAGAACAAGATAAGCCCCCCCAAAAAACAGAAAAAAATAAGAACGAAAAAGAAAAAAAACCAACAGAAAAAGAAAAAATCTAACAAAGAAAGAAATGCCCTCCGGGATCCCTCTGCATGTTTGTGCAAGCCAAGGGAGTAGTCTCCTTGCCACGCAGCACCGCCTGGCCAGAAAGGGCTCCCAACTCAAGGAATGGAAAAGAAAAGAAGCGAACAACTTAAAACAAACAAACGAACAAAAGCCCTGGGATCCCACCAGCGCGGCAGCCCAGACCGGGAAGCAGCTCTACACTCGAACGGAGCTCCACAGCCCCTCAGGAAGAAGCAAAGGTGGCGCACGGAGCCAGGTATTTGAGCGAAAGGAGGGGGAGGTGGTGAGAGGTAAGGAAGAAATCAAAAGAAGCGGAAAAAAGCAACAGCAGCAGCCAACAAATGGCACTCAGAGAGCCAGCTAATGCTGGCTGGTGGAATCCAAGCAGCTGGTGTTTCCCAGACAAGAGACTGTGTCCGTGGGAAGCAGAGGGGGCCGAGTGTGGGTGTAGAAGGGTAGGGAGTGGGAAAGTGTATATCACAAATTACCGGAGCTCTGCAGCCCCTCAGGAAGAAGCAAAGATGGCACACAGAGCCAGGTATTTGAGCAAAAGGAGGGGGAGGTGGTGAGAGGTAAGGAAGAAATCAAAAGAAGCGGAAAAAAGCAACACCAGCAGCCAACAAATGGCACTCAGTGAGCCGGCCCATTTGGGTGTGTGGAATCCAAGAAGCCGGTGTTTCCTGGACAAGAGATTGTGGCCGCGGGAGGCAGAGGAGGCCGAGTGGGGGTGAAGAAAGGTGGGGGGTCGGAAAGTGTATATCGCAAATTACAGATCGTTTTGTCTTCCGCTGGAAGCTCCGTGAAGCTGCTTTCTCATACCCCCTGTTTGCTGGTGTCCGATAGGAGTCCAAGATGGCGGATCTGCGCTGCGTTAGCTGGTAGGGGACCTCTGCATGAATCTCCCCTCGCTGTCCGTTCTCTGTCAGTTTTCTCACTCCATTTGGTGCTTGGCTGAGTTCTTTATCTCTTCATTTGATGTTTTCGGGTTTCAGGATTGTTGTCTTCTCTGTTTGGCTTAGTTTTCTGGGTCTTTGCTGTGGAGGGCTGGCGTGGTGCTTCTGCCTAGAGCGCCATTTTTCTAGGGTCAATTTTTGAGTTATCTACTAGCTTTTCAGAATATAATACCTTGACTTCCACATACATTGTTGGAAATATAGGCCTTCTTCAGTCTGTGTCTGAGGCCATCATTAAAATTGTTGATCTTAGTTCCTGTACCCAATCACAAAACATAAGGGAAATGTTGTGTTTGTTTGTTTTTTAACTGTGTTAAATATGTATAACATAAAATTTGCCATTTTGCTTATTTTTAAGTGTAAAATTCAGTGACATTCAGTACATTTTCACTCTGTTGTGCAACCATCACCACTATTTCCAAAACGTTTTCACCACCCCAACAGAAACTCTGTACCCATTAAGCAATCCTCTTCCTAACTAGTAATAACCACTAATCTATTTTTGTCTCTATGCATTTGCCTATTTCAAATACTTCATTTAAGTGGGACCTTACAAAATTTGAAGGACACTGTTGTTTTAAGTGTTACTTCATTCTTCAAGTGTTCACAACGCTACTTCGCAATGTAACCATGTACTGTACCACTTCCTAAAATGACTCACAGAAGGTTGTTAATAAGGTTTCTACTACTTATAAGTTTTAGGTCATTATCACCAAAAGTAATTCCTAAGTATGTGCTAAATTTCTTTGACTATTTTTTTCTTTTTCTTTTGATGGATCTTGATAACATCCCAAAGTAGCACTGATTGAGGTTATTTCAGGTTTGGATCAGCCCCAACTGTGTTCTGTTATTCCAAACAAAGTAAATCAAAGAATGCCCAGGGTTATGGAAGATTTTATATGGATTCTATTATAAGAAAACTCACTCTGTTATTAGGCGTAAAGACAATTTATAAACAAATGGTAAAATTTGAGGGGTGATCTCTGAGGTTTGTACATCAGAAGAGAAAAGAAAGAAAAATAATTATTTAATACTAAATATATTCTCATCACTGAAGTTATATGACTTCATTTATTCCTGTGTGAACCCTGAAAGATGGATATTTGTCTTCCTGTTTGTCATGAGGATGCTGAACCTCTGAAACTTATAGATGATATGCCCAGATTTCCTGGCCAGTAAAGAATAAAGTCAGGACTCAGACCAGAGTTTGTCTGACTCTAAAGCCCACAATATTTTCTTTGTCGCTTCTTCTCATGGAAAAATCAGTAAAACCAGCTGCTGCTGAGTCAGTTCCAACTCATGGTGACCCCCTATGTTTCAGGGTAGAACTATGCACTATAGAATTTTCAATGGCTGTGATCTTTCCTGAGTAGATTGCCGGGCCTTTCTTGTGAGGTGCCTCTGGGTGAATTCCTAGCCAAGCACTTAACCTTTTGTGCCACCCAAGGACTCTACCCTCTCACTGAAAGAAGATCTGAATGCAAAAATGCTCCTTGCTTCCAATAAGGCAGGTGAGCATATCTTTTCAAGGTGTGTGTTTACATTCTAGTCTTCTACAAAATGGCTTATAGTGATAACTCTCGTTATCCCTGGTGGTTTCTCCGATTGCCACTGGCTATCAGAGTAGATAAGGAGCCCTGGTGGTGCAGTGGTTAAAGTGCTTGGCTGCTAACCGAAAGGTCGGGGGTTCAAACCTACCAGCTGCTCTGCAGGAGAAAGATGTGGCAGTCTGCTTCCGTGAAGATTTACAGCCTTGGAAACCCTACGGGGCAGTTCTACTCTGTCCTACAGGGTCGCTATGAGTCAGAATCAACTTGACAGCAGTAGGTTTGGTTTTTGGTTTATGAGTAGATACAAAATGTTCATCTTGCATCTCAGAACACACAAAACATAACAAGTACTACATACTGCCCTCTCCTCATCTTCAGGCTCCTATTCCCCAAAATTCACTTAGCTACCTTGTTCTCACAGGCAGAAAACTAACTCATAAACTCACCCATCCACCTCCATTATCATAAAAATTAAAGTCCCCATATTCTTGCAGCCCCATCAAAGCTGTGACATGCACTGTCCAAACAGGAAAAATTTTTTTTTACACATGTGCTTACAGGATATACAAGGAGATCCAGTGTATATGAAGCTCTATGTCTCTCTCTCTCCATTCTTGCCCATTCTTTTTCCCTCAAGCACTTCAGAACCTCTTCATTACAAACACTTTTCCAAGCTTCTCCCAGCTACCCAGCCCATAGGACTTTCATTTCTTCTCACTCCATCTCCTCTTTCTTCATTAGGAACGTCTGGAGTCTCAGACTGGCAGTCCTCACAGATAGGATTTAGTTCCCAAAGTGTTACAAAAATATTGAAACTCTGTTCAAATCCCAGGATATTTCTCATAAAATCTAAATACCTGGAATCTTTTCCATGTGCCTGAAAAGTATCGTGCACATGGTTCCCATTTATGCCTAGCTTCTGGACTTGTCTAAAATAAGACAGAGTCATCAAGCACAGAAGTGCCTGTGCAGCTACCCACTCACCTTTGAGACATTCGTAAGTTTCACTTCAATGAGATTGGAATCAAAGAATTAAAAGGATTAAGAAAAGTTTAAAAGTCAGCAGCAAACTGAATCATTGTTCTGTACATCTTGGAGCTTCTTGACCAAGAGGAAAAAGTTTTCTAGTTATCAGACTAGCAAAAAAAAGTGGAAAAAATAATCAGTAGTCTGGTATAATAATTATAGCATTCAAGTAGAGGCAATATTAAAAATGCATTCATTAAATTATGAAATGGGATTTATATCTGTCTTTGCAAATAGGCTTTTTAACTCTGAGGAACTAACACCATAAAAATTTAATGATTTAGTGTCTCTAAAATGTCTTTATTTGGGTAATATAATTGCATAGGTACTGAACAAACCTCAGAAGGTTAAACAACCAAAAAAGAACAGGGGAAATATTAGTGAAAGAGTTGGTACATTGAGGAGTTAAAGTTTTTAAGTGCAAAACAGAGCTAATTGAGTATATCTGTCTTAGTTTCCTAGTGCTGCTATACCACAAATACCACAAGTGGGTGGCTTTAAAGAACAGAACTTTATTTTCTCACAGTTCTGGAGGCTAAAATTCTAAATCAGGGCCTTGGCTAGGTTGATTCCTTCCTTGTCAGTAGCCCCAGGCATTCCTTGGTTCTCAGTGATCCTCACACTGCATCTGTCTTCCCCAGTTTGTGTGGGCATTTGTCTGTGTCTACGCTGCCCTTTATATAACTCGGAAGTGACTAAGTTTAGGCACCCGATACTGATATGACCTCAACTGATTGATTACATTAGATTGCATTATGGAAAGTAATTTCATCATATGAGATTAGATTATAGGGTTATAGATTAGTTATAGGGTTATTTTCCAAGACATATTTTGGAGAGACACAATTCATCGCATAAGAATATCCCCAGACATCTAATGAAGACATCAGAAGAAAACTTTCAATAATTAAAATAATATTAATAATCAGAATGTCTTGCTATTCTGCTTGTCTTTTTAACCGGCGACAGTTAGAGGTGAAGAGCTTCCTGTAGTAGGAAACACCACCTTTGGCCAGGGTACACACCTGCCATCCCCACAGCTCACCACAGCCCCTATCTTTATGATGTCTCTCACACTCAAGCTGACTGATCATAGCATGTTTCATAGCTTTTGTGTGTTTTTATTTTTTCACATAATTAGGAAATATTTCTTTATGTCATGTCTTTATCAAAAGTGGGAAATTGAAAAAATGCCCAAGAGGATTACAGGTATCAAGAAGCATAGTTATTTGTGGCTAAGAAAAAATATCCCTGCAAATCCGATAAGCCAATACTCAGACTGTCTCACTCATTTCAGTCCCCTGCCTTGCCCGTGTAGGCATGTGGACTTATGACCTGGAATACGTTGTTGTTGGTTGCCATCAAGCCAATTCTGACTCATGGCAATGCTGTGTGGACCCGATGTGCGAAAACTAGAGCTGCACTCCATAAGATTCTCAGGACTGTGACCTTTCAGAAGCAGATCACTAGGGCTTACTTCTGAGGCACCTCTAGGTGGGTTTGAACCTCCAAAGTTTCGGTTAGTAGTCCAGCACTTATCCATGTGTGCCACCCAGGGATGCCTACATGGTATATAGATTGACTATCTTGCTAAATCCCTCCCTTCCTCTTTTTCCTCCCTTGCTTTAGTCTTCCACCAGCCCATTCTAAGATTACACACCACAAATGACTCTCCTCGGGAGACTAGAAGTTGAATTTCGGAGTAGCAATTTAGAGATGCTTGGCAATCTTACTCACCTTTCCCAGGACACTCTGTAGCCAAGTCTCCACTTGGCCCAAAACTGCAAGGTCCAGGGCTCTCACCTTTGCTTGCAACAGCTCTACAGTCTCTTTAAGACAGGCTCCCTGTAGACTTGCAGAAAGGGGATTCTGAGCATCCTGATCACAGTGTAGGGTTTCCTCCAGCTCTGTCGGACACTTATCAAGTTCTGCAACTTTGGCAGCTTGAGAGAACTCATCCTGCTCACGCTGGGAATGTAGTTCATAAGTGACAAGGCTGATTTCTGGAAGGGCCCCACTGGTGGTCTTTCCCCCTGAACCAGCGCCTTTGCTGTTCTTTGTTGGTTCTAGCTGCAGCAGCAGGCGCTTAGCCAGAGTCTCATCAGGGTCAGGGAGGTTGATCGCAATGTCTGGTCCCAGCAGCTTCTCCAGGTGGGAAGCAACCAGTTGCTGCTTCACAGCTGCCAGCTGTTTAGCCAGTACCACAGGGGTCAGCTTCCCCTCAGTGGCTGACTCCTTCATTGTTGTCTGGATTTTCTCAACTTCAGTTGTCAGTTCTTGGCCCTCATGCAGTAGTTGCCACTACTTTTGCTGAGGTATCTCCTTTCCTCCCAGGCCCTCACCAGTCTTCTCATATTCTCCAGATTCATATCCTGTCCTCTTGGTTTTTCCAATACAATCTGAGAATCAAGTCCCTCTGTCTCCACTTTCTTGTCCTTGAACTTGTCATATGCAGTGTTGGGATTGACAGTGATGTGCTCCATACTTGTGCTCGTCAGCTGCTCTACATCAAACTCTGTGTGATCTTCCTAAGATAGGTCAATGGTTTCATAAACATCTGGTTAGTTCCTGGCAATGCCAGGAAGGTCGGTGTATTTAGGGTCTGCCATGGCGGCAGCAAGGCAGATTTGAGGACCAGGGCATCAGTGGAGCTGGGGCCAGTGTTCGGGTTGAGAGAGGCTGAGTCCAGGTCCCATTTTACTTGGATCCACAATCAACACCCATGGAAGCAACAGTAAAGAAATCAAATGATATATTGCACTGGGCAAATCTGCTGCCAAAGACCTCTTTAAAGTGTTAAAAAGCAAAGATGTCAGTTTGAGGACTAAGGTACGCCTGACCCAAGCCATGGTATTTTCTTTTACAAAAAAAAATAATAATATTTCATTGTGTTTTTGGTGAAGGTTTACATAGCAGTTTAGGTTCCCGTTCAACAATTAGTACACAAGCTGTTCAGTGACATCGGTTACATTCTTCACAATGCATGAACGTTCTTATTATTCCCTTTCTGGTTGTTCTATTTCCATTAATCTAGTTTCCCAGCCCCCTTACATTCTCTTCTTTGTTTTAAAGTAATTGTGACCTTTGGTCTCATATAGGTGATTTTTAATTTTTTCTCATACATAAATTTATACCTACATTGTTATGTGACTCTAATCGCTCTCCCCGTACTGTGACAGCACACTCCTCCTTTCCACCCCTGATACCCAATGTCCATTCAACTAGCACCTAACCCTCTCTGCCTTCCCATCTCACCTCTGGACAGAAGCTGCCTGTTTAGTCTCTTGTATCTACTTGAGCTAAGAGGCACACTCCTCAGGAGTATCCCTTTATGTCCCACAGTCCAGTCCAATCCCTGTCTGAAGAGTTGGCCTCAGAAATTATTTTAGTTCTGGGCTGATAGAGAATCCAGGGGCCATGCTTTCC
>NW_004443937.1:6910184-6917929 GCF_000243295.1 Trichechus manatus latirostris
AAATCGATTTCCAAAGTGGTTGTACCATTTTACATTCCCATCAACAGTGTATAAGTGTTCCAGTCTCTCCACAACCTCTCCAGCATTTATTATTGTGTGTTTTTTGGATTAATGCTAGCCTTGTTGGGGTGAGATGATATTTCATTGTAGTTTTCATCTGCATTTCTCTGATGGCTAATAATCGTGAGCATTTCTTCATGTGTCTGTTAGCCGCCTGAATATCTTCTTTGGCAAAGTGCCTGTTCATATCCTTTGCCCATCTTTTAATTGGATTATTTGTCTTTTTGTTGTTGAGGTTTTGCAGTATCTTGTAGATTTTAGAAATTAGACGCTGATCTGATTTATTGTAGCCAAAAATTTTTTCCCGGTCCGTAGGTTATCTTTTGAGTCTTTTGGTGAAGTCTTTTGATGAGCATAAGTGTTTGATTTTTACGAGCTCCCAGTTATCTAGTCTCTCTTCTGGTGCTTGTGCATTGTTACTTATGGTTTGTATTGTGTTTATGCCATGTATTAAACCTTCTAGCATTGTCCCAATTTTTTTTCCATGATCTTTATTGTTTTTAATTTTCGTATTTAAGTCTTTGATCCATTTTTAGTTATTTTTTGTGCATGGTGTGCAGTATGGGTCTTGTTTCAGTTTTTTGCAGATGGATATCCAGTTATGCCAGCACCATTTGTTAAAGAGACTGTCTTTTCCCCAGTTAATGGACTTTGGGCCTTTGTCAAATGTCAGGTGCTCTTAGGTGGGTGAATTTATGTCTGGATTCTCAGTTCTGTTCCATTGGTCTATGTATCTGTTGTTGTATCAGTACCAGGCTGTTTTGACTACCATGGCGGTATAAAAGATTCTAAAATCAGTAGTGTGAGGCCTCCCACTTCTTCTTGAGTAATGCTTTACTTATTCAGGGCCTCTTCCCTTTCCATATTAAGTTGGTGATTTGGTTCTCCATCTCATTAAAAAATGTCATTGGAATTTGGACTAGGATTGCATTGTATCTGTAGATTGCTTTGGGTAGAATTGACATTTTCACAATTTTGAGTCTACTTATCCATGAGCAATGTATGTTTTTCCACTTATGCAGGTCTGTTTTGGTTTCTTGCAGTAATGTCTTGTAGTTTTCATTGTATAGGTCTTTTACATCTATGGTTAGATTCGTTGCTAAGTATTTTATCTTCTTGGAGGCTATTGTAAATGGTATTGATTTGGTGATCCTCTTCGAGGTTCTCTTTGTTGGTATAAAGGAATCCAACTGATTTTTGTACGTTTATCTTGTATCTTGAAACTTTGCTGAAATCGTCTATTAGTTCCAGTAGTTTTCTTGTGTATTCTTTTGGGTTTTCTGTGTATAAGATCATATATCTGCAAATAGAGATACTGTGACTTCTTCCCTTCCAATCTGTATGCCCTTTATTTATTTTTCTAGCCTAATTGCTCTGGTTAGGTCCTCCAGCACAATGTTGAATAAGAGTGGTGATAAAGGGCATCCTTCTCTGATTCCTGTTCTCAAGGGGAATGCTTTCAAAGTCTCTCCATTTAGGATGATGTTGGCTGTTGGCTTTGTATAAATAAATGCCCTTAATTATACTGAGGCATTTCTCTTCTATTCCTATTTTGTTGGGAGTTTTTATCATGAATGGGTGTTGGACTTTGTCAAATGCTTTTTCTGCATCGATTGATAAGGTCATATGGTTCTTGTCTTTTGTTTTATTTATGTGATGGATTACATTGATTGTTTTTCTAATATTGAACCATCGCTGCATACAAGCTATGGTATTTTCAATTGCCTCATAGGCATGTGAAAGCTGGACAATGGCTAAGGAAGATTGAGGAAGAATTGATGCCTTTGAATTATGGTGTTGGCAAAGAATATTGAATATACTATGAACTGCCATGAGAAGGAACAAATCTGTTCTGGAAGAAGCACAGCCATAATGCTCCTTAGAAGTGAGGATAGTGAGACTTCGACTCACATACTTTGGACGTTATCAGTGGGGACCAGTCCCTGGAGAAGGACATCATGCTTGGTAAAGTAGAGCGTCGGTGAAAAAGAGGAAGACCCTTAATGAGATAGACTGATGCAGTGGCTGTAACAATGTGCTCAAAGATAGCAACGATTCTGAGGATGGTGCAGGACTGGGTAGTATTTTATTCGGTTCTATGTAGGGTCACTATGAGTTGGAACCAGATAGATGGAACCTAACAGCAACAACAACAATTTAAGGATCCTATTTGGAGAGATGGGGAAAGGAAACAGATCGATAAAGACCCCCAGGGGTAAAAAAGAGAGATCATTAAAATGTGGGGGATTATTATTCTGATGGAGTCCAAGTGAGTCAAGAGGGGGCGGATTTTTAGGTTGTTCCCAAAAATCTGGTTAATTAGGTCTAGTGAGCATGAATGCATAGATTGAATCCCAAGAGGTCATTACCCACAGGCACTTGATTAATATCAAGGATTCTTTGTGTGTGTGTGTTTTTGTTTTTGTTTTATTGTACTTTAGATGAAGGTTTACAGAACAAATAGTTTCTCATTAAACAGCTTGTACACATATTGTTTTATGACAATGGTTAACAACCCCACGACATGTCAACACTGTCCCTTCTCAACCTAATATCAAGGATTCTTAATGGTTAAAGGAATCTCAGTGATCATGTTGACCAGTTCCCTAAGTATGTTTCACAGAGCACTAGTGCTGAAATGCTCTGTATAAATTTATGAATTTAGAAAATGTAATCTGAAAGATTCATAATATATATTGACAGCGTAAAGGCTCTGAGAAGTCCTACAATAAAGAAACTAATATAACATTAACCCAATGCTTCCAAAATTTATTTTACTATAGAACTCTTCTTTGCAAGTAATGATTTTTAACTTCCTGTGGAATTAATGTTCCATGTAATGCCCTTGTGATAAGCTTCTCTGTTGAATGCAGATTAATTTTATAGGTGACTGATCCTTTTTATCATTCATTTTTATATATGTGTCTTTCTGTTACAATATTGTGAAAGTACTTTATAAACTTGAACTTAGAGAATTTGTTTAGGTCTATATATTTTGTTTTAGCATAACTTTGCCTTTACTGTTTTACTCTGTGTGTATATGTGTGTGTGCATGTGTGTATTGTCTTACAGTTTTATTCTCAAGTTTTCCTTTTTGTTAGACACTCTCCAAAAAATAACTGAACCATATTCCCTTTGAATATCTTTATCCGGGGAACATACTTTTTCTGTTCTCTGACTTTCTTTTTATAGCCCAATTTCTTTAAGTTGTCTTTGTATTCTCACAGTTGAGTGTACCACCTGGCACATAATAGATGTGAAGAAAATGTTTGTGTAACTGAATTGAGCAAATATAAACTTTATGAAACAAAGCCACTTACTCCCATGATTCTTGATATTTTCCCATTATTGAACACTTCTTCTTTGATCAGAATTCAGTCTCAAACAGAGATTCTCCTTTACATTATTACTCCTGATCACTAAAAATGAGTTAGTTATCAAGACAAGTAAGAATTTATCAGTTACTGAGGTTTTTAATAGACATAAATTACCAGCAGTCTAGCTGTTGATAGGGGACCGTTTTATCATAATTAATATTCCAGTCTGGTGTTGGGAAAAACTAATTTTATCGTTGATTTCCTAATCATGTAATGTTGGCAAGCATGAGAGTGCCTTTGTATTTGTGAGTGTGTGAAAGAGAGAGGGAGAATGAATTAACAAATATATATATTCTTGGACCAACCTAGATAAACACGGAATATTTGTGTTTAGACTCAAGCCATTTTTATCAGAGAACATAGTGATATCAGCAAATATCCAGAAAATAAAGTCTGAAATCTACATTTAAAAATTTTCATTTTTTAGATTATTTGCAATTTTTTATATTTGAAAAAGGCAATTAAAGTTAGTAAAAAGTCAGTATATATAAATATGTATGTATATATATATTTATATATATTCTAGGTAAATGAGTTATGACAGAGTGCACCTTTTGAACTACACTTTAATGCATCAGGCAAAAAAAAAATATTTAGAATTACTATAAAGATTATAATGATATGAGTTGTTTCCAATGTTCCATAAAGCAGTTTTTTTTCATAGATACTAAATATTTCCCTAATAACAATCTCCACTAATATCTTTCTTATTCAGCTCCTTTGTTTAGCTCAACTTCAGGAACTTCAGCTCATCCATGGGCAGTAATATTCTAGCGAAACAAACAGGTTTGCTAAATCATTTCCCTGTACAAATGAGTTAGGTTACACCTTTTTTTTGCCAATTTTTTGCCAATTTTTGAAGGTTCCTGGCGGGGCAAGATGTCATGTGACATCCGATCACTTGCGTGGCCAGAAGTGTGTGGGCCGATTATGAGTAAATAACCATCAACACGTTAAGAATTAAATTTAAGCATACGGTACTGCGTTAAACTAGATCACTTGTTCTCATGGATTTTTCTTTTTTTTTAATTTTCTTTTCCTGTAGAATTCTATGTATTTAAAGATCAGGTTTTCCCTGCATTCACGTTTTAGGACAATCATATGCTGGGCATGTTTTTCAAGGGCTCCTGTAACTGTCTGCCTAAATTGTGGCCCTTTTTATGGTGCCAAACTGAAATTTAATCCTGAAAGATCCCTTTTGACGATTTCAATGACCAGTCAGAATTTCCGAGTGCCACGTTATAACCTGTGTTACTGATTCTGTATTTATGTGTTTGCTTACTTCTTCTTTTGTTTGTTACATGTTGGTTTGTCTATTTGTTGTGGTCCAAGCTGAGATCTGGCATTCTAAACAGCCAACTCAGACTTATAAAGAATAGTTGTATGAATTTTTATTAGGATATGTTTTAAAATTTTTCTGAAATTTGCTTTCAGAATTTCATCAGTAGTCAGCTACCTCTACCCTATACCTTTACATTATTCTAAATTTGGAACATTAGTTAAGTAAAATTGGTAAGCTTAGACCCAAGGTCAACCAGGCTATTGATGTCTTATTTCTTAACCATATTCTATTCCTGGGTGATTTCCTCTTGACATCTACTATTTAGCTATTTCCTGTGCATGGTTTTGTTCCTGTTCTTTATTCTTGGCATCACTATTTGGTCTTTTGGTTTCTTAAATGATTCTAAGACTCACCTCTCTAGTTAATTGCGCTTTAAACCATCCCTTGTAGGCTACCTTGTCCTGTTTCTAGAAGTTGAGAAATCACTCCATTATTGTTTCATTATTCAGGGCTCTTTGGTTGCAAGCAACAGAAATCAACATGCTAATTTACAGACAATAAAGGAAAGTATGTGGCTCATAGAACTGGGGGAGGGGCAGAAATTGAGGCAGCTCCCAAGGTCTAGGAACTAATGGATATTTTCTTCTGGCTGGTAATATGTACCTGACCCCAGCGGGTTCTCAAAAACTTATGTTGAAGAAAGGAAAAGAAAATTTGGATAGATATTACTTATACAGAGTCCTGTAGGTCTAGAACTTGTTCAAGATTGGGAACAGTAGAATTGGAGCATCTCTAGGGGCAATTTCTGCTAATTATAAAGGTTAAGGAAGCTCTGATCAATGTTTACTTGTCAAGGACTTATCACACCAATGTTCAATAATTAGATTATTCAAATATTAATTCTTCGCCTTGACCATGTGTTGTAACACTTTGTACCATCATGCTAACCTGGGAGATGAAAGTATAAAACCAGAAATGGAGAATTACAACATGGTATTGCATTTGAAATACCTTTTTAAGACAGTCATTTTTTCCAGTCATTTGTAACAGCATGATAAATGTACACGGAGACATGGATGAGTGAAAGTTGAAACTATATATTATCAGTCCGTTAGGAGGCGAGGAACAAAGTAAAGATAATTATTTTGAACACTTTTTTAAACATAGCTGGATACCATCATTAAATATGTATTTTGGTTTTTAAAAGTCTATTGTCAAACATCAAGAAGCTTAAATATATATATATATGACTATTGTCAAAAAAGGAGCCATGGTGGCGCAGTGGTTAAAAACGATCGACTGCTAACTGAAAGGTCTGTGGATCAAAACCACCAGTGGCTCTGAGGTAGAAAGATGTGGCTTCCCTAGAGATTTACAGCCTTGGAAAACTTATGAGGTCATTGTGAGTCAGAATCGACTCGACAGCAGTGGGGTGATTGTCAAGAATCAAAATGGAGATAAGTGACCATGCTTAAAAATAATTATTCTTTGGTCATTATCTCAGTAGAATTTGAAAGTAGTATTGATGTCAGATGTAAAATTTTTAAGAAACATTGGTAAATTTTTTTTCCACAGCCAATTATTTTAAATTCAATGTAATCCCTATGTGGGCTGCCTCTCATGTGTTAGCCTATGCATCTGGTCTACCTGATAATCATTGCTGATATCCATGGCTATTGATATATCACAACTGTTCTTTAGTTCTCAAACTCAATGAAAATATATTTAATGAGTGATTCTTTTGAAACATGAATAATAGCCCTGGACTTACACACCCAAGTTTATGTGTGATGTAGTGGAAAGATATGTTAGTTCAGAACTTAAGTCCACTGTCTGCTACTTGTGTAATATTAATCAGGTCACTTCATTCTGAGCTTGAGTTTCCAATATTTGAAAATGTGGGTTTTGGTAAAATATACCTTGCAAGGAATTGTGGTATTTAAATTGCATACATCATTTGTATTGTATTTTTCTCACTCAACATTATGTTTCAGAGAGAAATTCATTTTGATTTATTTAATTCAAGATATTCGTTTTAATTATTGCTTACGTTTACACCAGAGTTTATTTATCCCTTCTCTTGTGGGAAGAACATTTAGTATGTTTCCAAATTGTTCTGCTTACCACCTACAAAGATGATAAAATATTTGTGTCCACATAGAAGAGTTTCTTTAGGATAATTCACATAAAAGGGAATTACTGGATCTCATACTATCAACTTAATTGATACAAATGATTCACCTCCACCAGCAGTCAGAGTTCCTCAAATTGTACATCTTCACCAACACTTGATATTATTAGATTTTTATGTATCTTTTTCCAATCTGATGGGTAAAATCATTACTATTTTATCTTTTATTGCCATGATGATTAGTATAATTTTCATATGTTTATTTACCATTCCAATTTCCTCTTCTGTAAACTGACTGATCATAACTTTTGTTGATTTTTCTGTTGATGGATTACCCACTCGCAATTGAAAATAAAGAGTAATCTCTAATTGTTAAAAGCTGGAGTCTGCATGTAGTATCGATTAAGCTTATTAACTGTGCTTCTCAAATCTTCTTTAGCTTTAGTTAATACCAGTCTATTTAATCTATGTGTTTCTAAGAAAAGTATGTTAAAATATCCCACCATAATTGTATGTGTTTTTTTTAAATTTCCCCTTGTAATTCTCTCAAGTTTTTCCAGATAGATAGGCAGAGATAAATCAGAGCAGAGAGAGAGAGAGACAATGGAAAGTGAGGAAACACAGAGCGAGAAAAAAAAAAAAAAAAAGAGAAAGAGAGAGAAACAGAGATTCCTTGTTAGATGATAATATCAGGTTCAGAATTTTTTTCTGTGAGTTTTGCTTATCATAATATTTTAATAAATTCTTTATTTTTGTTAATGATTTTTGCTTAAATTCTACTTTGTCTCATTTGTAGGCTCTTTTTCAGATTTTTTAATTTTTTTTTATTGTACTTTAGATGAAGGTTTACAGAACAAATAGTTTCTCATTAAACAGTCAGTACACATATTGTTTT
>NW_004443937.1:6918638-6920058 GCF_000243295.1 Trichechus manatus latirostris
AAACAAAGAATCCTGAGAGCAGCTCGTGAAAAACAAGAAGTCACATACAGAGGGGAAACAATAAGATTAAGCTCGGATTATTCAGCAGAAACCACACAGTCAAGAAGGCAATAGGATGACATATATAAAATCTTGAAAGAAAAAAATTGCCAGCCAAGAATAATATATCCTGCAAAACTCTGGTTCAAATATGATGGTGAAATTAGGTTATTTCCAGATAAACAGAAATTAAGGGACTTTGTTAAAACCAAACCAAACTTACGAGACTCATTAAAGGAAGTCCTTTGATCTGAGAACGAACAATATCAGACCAAGGGCTGAATATAGGACACAGGATTGTACTAGCCAGATAGCAACCTAGGAAATGAACTCTTAAGGATTATGTAAAACCAAAAGAATTACCAAAGGGAACCAGAGAGGTTAATCTGTAAATGACAACAGCATCAAAACAATAAAAGAGGAAATAAATGGTGTAGATATAGAACCTTCTAATGGAGAGGAAGTCAAGTGATACCAAGTACTAATAGACTGGTTCAAATCTAGGAAGATAAGGGTAAATTTCAAGGTAACCACAAAGAAAGTTAACAAACCTACTCATTAAAATAAAGAAGAAAAACATATAGTCTCAGTAAAAACAAAACCTACAAAAACAAAACAAGTGAAAAAAAATCCACAAACAAAAGGAACTCAGTACAGGAGAATAAGAGGAACAAAACTGGAGGACATTATGCTGAGTGAAATAAGTCAATCACAAAAGAACAGATATTGTATGAAACCGCTACTGTATAACTCATGTAAAAGTTTACACACAAAAAGAAACAATCTTTGTTCGTTATGAGGGATGGGAGGAGTGGGGGGGAACTAAATAGTTAAGTGATAACTGTGGTGAAGGGTAAGACGGTACACAATACTGGGGAAACCAGAACAACTTGTACAAGGAAAGGTCATGGAAGCTCCATATACGCTTCCAAACTCCCTGGGGGACTGAATTGCTGGGCGGAGGGCTGTGAGGACCATGGTCTCGGGGAACATCTAGCTCAATTGGCATAACACAGTTTATAAAGACGATGTTCTGCATTCTACCTTGGTGGTGTCTGTTGTCTTAAAGCCTGTGAGCAGCCATCTAGGATACTCCACTGGTCTTGCTCATTCAGGAGCAAGGGAGAATGAAGAGAACAATATTCAAGGAAAAGATTAGTCCAAAGGACTAATGGACCACGGCTACCACGGCTTCCACCAGACTGAGTCCAGTGCAGCTGGATGGTGCCCGGCTGCCACTGGTTACCGCTCTGGCCGGGATCACAATAGAGGGTCCTGGACAGAACCGGAAAAGGATGTAGAACAGAATTCTGACTCATGAAAAAAGACCAGATTTACTGCCTGACAGACTGGAGAAACCCCGAGAGTATGGCCCCCGGAC
>NW_004443937.1:6920158-6926857 GCF_000243295.1 Trichechus manatus latirostris
GGATCTTTTTTTTTTTTGGTGAAAATATACATAGCCAAAGATACACCATTTCAAAAATTTCTACATGTACAATTCAGTAACAGATTACAGTCTTCCAGTTGTGCTGCTATTCTCACTATCCTTTTCCAAATTATTCTATCATCATCTTCAACTCACTGCCCCTTAGGCTTCCCATCAAACCTTTTGAATTGTTGTTGTCAATTTGATCTCACATAGATAATTTTATTTTATTTTTTTTTGTACCTTAGATGAAGGTTTACAGAACAAATAGTTTTTCATTAAGCAGTTAGTACACAAATTGCCCTATGACAATGGTTAACAATCCCACGACATGTTAACACTGTCCCTTCTCAATCTTCGGTTCCACATCACCAGCATTCCCGTCCGCTCCTGCCTTCTAGTCCTTGTTCCTAGATTGCTGTGCCTCATTAGTCCCGTTTTGTTTTATGGGGCTGTCCAATCCCTTGGGAGTGACTTCACCACTGAGCTAAAAGGGTGTCCGGGGGTCATACTCTCGGGGTTTCTCCAGTCTCTGTCAAGCCAGTAAATATGGTCTTTTTTTGTGTGTTAGAATTTTGTTCTACATCCTTCTCCAGCTCTGTTCAGAACCCTCTGTTGTGATCCCAGTCACAGCAGTCAGTGGTGGTAGCCGGGCACCATCTACCTGTACTGGACTCAGTCTGGCAGAGGCCGTGGTAGCTGTGGACCATTAGTCCTTTGGACTAATCTTTTCCTGGTATCCTGTTCTCTCATTCTCCCTTGTTCCTGAAGGAGTGAGACCAGTGGAATATCTTAGATGGCTGCTCACAGGTTTTCAAGACCCCAGATGCTACTCACCAAGGTAGAATGTAGAACATTGTTTTTATAAACTGTGTTATGCCAGTTGAGCTATATGTTCCCCAAGACCATGGTCCCCACAGCCCTCTGCCCAGCAATTCAGTCCTTCAGGGAGTTTAGATATGTCTATGGAGCTTCCATGACCTTTTCTTGTACAAGTTGTGCTGGCTTCCCCAGTATTGTGTACTGTCTTACCCTTCACCAAAGTTACCACTTATCTATTGTCTATTTAGTACTTCTCCTCTACCCCTCTGGTCCCTCGTAACCAACAAAGATTATTTCTTTTTGTGTGTAAACGTTTTCATGAGTTTTTACAGTAGAGGTTTCATTGCTCTTACTTCTTGACTGTCAATATTTTTGTGTGTTATTAAGTTTAAGGTGGATCTCCTATAAATAAAATCTGTGTGTCTAAAAATTTATTTGACAATCTCTGTAGTTTTCATAGGGAATTTAATTGTATTTTATTTATTGTGATTACTGATATATTTGAATTTATTTTTACCACTTTTTTGTGTTTTCTGTATTCTAATATTTTTATTTGCCTTTTTACACATTTCTCCTATTGGATTGAACAAAGATTTTTGTTTTTGCTGTTGTTGATTCTTTTAATTCCTTTTTTATTCCCTGTATCATTTATTTCTACTTCTTTACTGGCAATTCTGAAATTATAGCATCCATATTTTAATTAAAAAAATAAAGTTCTTTGGTGTTTCTTTTCTCCTCTCAAATGATAGTAGATTCTTTGAAGGCTATAACTGCTCACCTAGTTACATATCTGATGGTTTTTGTATACTTTTATCAATGCCAATGCTTATATATCCCTTAATACTTGCCCTTATATTGTGACTAGTGTTGCATATGGAGCCCCCAGTGGTGCAAAGGGTTAACATGCTTGAATGCTAAAGGAAATGTTGGAGATTAGAGTCTATATATTTTGAGTACAGGACATCCTTAATTAACTAACATTTAAGTAATAAATTTGGGAAATGGAATCTTCATATTCATTTCTGATCTTAGCTCTGATTGGAAATTGTTCCCTCTTGCTCTTTTTATTTTTCTGTAAGTAACTACAAGTTAATAACCCGAAATCTTTCTCTGCTGTTGAAGGCTCTTGCAGTGTCTCAGATATGTCATTTGGAATGTAATTTCTCACTGTACAAAAAGGAAGAGAATAATGAAAAAGCTATGTGTGAGGGGGCTTCATGGATTCTGAGTCACAATAACTAGAATTTTGTGAATACATGTCATCACCCTACTCACTTATCAATTGAGTCTTCCTTCTAAGAGTAATATATTAGCAAAAATCATGGGTAATTGAGTTTCCTATTTAATCAAAATCATTTTTAATAGGAGCTGGCCAGATAAATTATAATGCATGGTTATGTTATAGTTTTTAATGAGTTATTTTAATTAACCTTAATAACACCTTGAAAATTTCTTACTTTTTTACTGTGAATCCTCGTAAGGATTCTTGTAGGAATCCAATAAAATTCAGTTGTAAGTGACTTACAGGGGCATATCTGCAATTGTGCTACTTAAGGTTTTCTTGGGGCTGGTCCATCCATTTTTAAATCATATGAATCTATTTTTGCTCCAAGAGTGTTGATATTTTTCTTCCATATGTTTTCTGGATAAGAATCCTAAAATCCTGTTGAAGAATGGTCAAGAATATCATGTGCTGTTCTTTGTCCCCTCCATGACACTATGTTTTCTTTCAACCTGTTCATTCTGCGTGAACGACATCATTGTTATATTTTCAATGACATTTGCTGCCTTATAGTCCATCTTGAAAATGGATCTTGGTATCACTGAGTTCCTTTTTGTGGGGTATTTTAGCTTGTAATGATGGTAATTTTCTAAAACCTGAATAAATACAACAAGAATCAATGTCTTTAATATTCCCACCCCATTACTAAAATACATTTGGAATTCTTGGTAAGATACTGGAAGGAATGCTTCTAGTCTAATATGGATTTCATTTATCCTCAATCTATTTTTCCCTTTTGTATTTACTTTAGACTGAGCATATATTTATTGAACCTCTGCAGGAGAATGGGTAGGTGAAGGGGGAGCTCTGCATAATAATAATAACAAATTTAAGAAAAAAAATTCCTTTGAGTATTTTCTCAAGAACCCCAAGTATATTTTAACAGTGTAGTGTGGAACTGTGGCTCTAAGAGAAACAAAAGTAGTACTGAGGGTTGAAAAATTCTGAAAAGGGGCTAAAGAGACAAATCCCCTTGTGATCTTTCTGTCATCCATGTAGATGGGACCCTGTGGACAGCTGATCCATGCATTCATCTGAAACTCCACATTCCATAATCTTCTGTTTGCATAATTATTCCCCAAACTTGGCTATTAAGGGAGAACGGTAATCAGTCCTCAAAAAACAGAGATAAATAAAAATATTAAAAATGAATAAAGTAAGAATCTTATGAACACTTCAGGGAATCCATGAAGTTATGAATCTGTTGTTGTGGTGTGCCGTTGAGTCAATTCTGATTCATAGCAGCTGTACTGGACAGAGTAGGACTTTCCCATATGGTTTCCTAGGCTGCAATCTTTATAGGAACAAGTTGTCAGGTCTTTTCTCTTGCAGAGTGGCTGGGTGGGTTCAAACCCCCAACCATTCCTTTAGCAGGTGAGAGTCTAACCATTGTGCCATCAGAGCTCCTTAAGTAATGTCTACTTAGAGAAAATAGAACAAGTATAAGAGATGAACAGAAAGACCATTATGCCTTAAGAAAAATGTTTCACTTGTATGGACCTCTTATCCTCCCTGGAGATTAATTTATAGAAACTAAGAAGGCATTTCTGGAAATTTTGTTCCTTGGGGTATAATGATGAGATTTTGATGTTAGAAATGAAAATTATGCCACTAATTAGAAAAATGGAGTTGATTTGCAAAGCCAGGGTGATACAGAATTCTCTTTCCTTACCACCTCACAAAATGAGCCAGAATTTCTCTTTAAACACTTCTTAAATATAAAGTATGTTTTTTGTAAAGGTTTTTTTTTTTTTTTTTTCCCCAGTTGTTAAGTTTTTAGAGACTGTGATTTGGCAACCAGTAAAATAGAACTCACTTAATAGTTTTGTTGGTAGTTATGGCTAATTCACTTTATAGAATTCACTTCATTGTCTGTCTAAAAATGCAGCTCATGTATTTTGATTGCTTTAACATTTAAGGTAGAAAATGGATGTTATCTATTTCGTTCTTTGCTTTATGCTATTCCTCAAGGAGTTGCGTGATTTAGTTGAGGAACATAGGCTTTTGCAGCAAACAAGGCAGATTTAGATCACGTTACTAAAAAATTATCTAAGCCTTGGCCCCCTAAATTGTAAATGTGTCATGATAATAAACACTACAGCTTGGTTGTGGTGAGGATCAGAGGGGATGGTGCATGTACAACATCTAGAACAGTGCTTGGTGTAGTATGCCCCTAACTTCCTAGCCTTATGCTATCAGGGACCATGTCTCTTCTGATTCCCATTATATTTCTAACATAAAGCACAGGTGCTTATCACATAATAGAAGCCTAATTAAAACTTGTTGGATGATGAAAACTACCGGCAACGTGGCGCTCTAGGCAGAAGCACCACGCCATCCCTCAACAGCAAAGATCCGAAAAACTAAGCCAAACAGAGAAAACAGCAATCCTGAAACCCTAAAACCTCAAATGAAGAGATAAAGAACTCAGCCAAGCACCAAATGGAGTGAGATACTGACAGAGAACGGACAGCGAGGAGAGATTCATGCAGAGGTCCCCTATCGGCTAACACAGCATGGATCTGCCATCTTGGACTCCTATCGGACACCGGCAAACAAGGGGTATGAGAAAGCAGCTTCACGGAGCTTCCAGCAGGAGACAGAACAACCGGTAAACAGCGATATACACTTTCCCACCCTCCACCCTTCTTCATTCCCACTCAGCCTCCTCTGCTTCCCGTGGCCACAGTCTCTTGGCCGGGAAGCACTGGCTGCTTGGATTACACCCGCCTGCACTGGCTGACGCCCTAAGTGCCATTTGTTGACTACTGGTGTTGCTTTTTTCCACTCATTTTGATTTCTTCCTTACCTCTCACCACCTCCCCCTCCTTTCGCTCAAATACCTGGCTCTGGGTGCCATCTTTGCTTCTTCCTAAGGGGCTGCAGAGCTCTGTTCGAGTGAGTGTGGAACTGTTTTCTAGTCTGTGCTGCCATACTGGTGGGATCCCGCGGCTTTGTGTTTGTTTGCTTGCTTGTTTTGAATTGTTTGTTTGTTTTCTTTTTCTTTTCTTGAGTTGGGAGCCCATTCTGGCTAGGCAGTGCTACGTGGCTTGGGACTTACCCCCTCAGCTTGCACAGACGTACAGAGGGATCCCTGAGAGCATTTCTTTTTTCTTGTTTTTTTTTTTTCCTCTGTTTTTTGGGGGGCTTTTTTTTTTTTTTTTTTTTTTTTTTTTTTTTTTTTTTTTTTTTTTTTTTTTTTTTTTTTTTTTTTTTTTTGTTTTCTTTTCCCTCTTTTTCCCTTTCTTCATTACTCAGTTTCTCGTCTCTCTCTACCTTCCTTCTCTTTCTGTCCCCTGAATACCTGGCGCTGAACACCTCTACACATTCTAGCCAGGCTGTACTTCAACACCTGGGAACAAATTCCCCAGACCTCATAGCTGCACCAGTGGGATCCCGGGAAGCGTTGCTGTTCTTTTTTCTTTCTAATTTTTATTTACTCATTCTTTTTTTTTTTTTCTCTTCTTCTTCCCATTCTTGTTTTTTTTTTTTCCATTTCATAATCTCTCATCTCTCCACTCCAAAGGCAAGCTGCCCTAGCACTCTTTTTTTGTTTGTATGTTTTTGGCTCCTGTTCCTCTCTCCTTTCTCCCATACCCAGCTTAGCTCCACACATCACAATCTCCCCCCTCCATCCTGCCTACCTGCACCGTGCGCTTAACATCACACCACCAAGCAGCAAAGGCACAGCCTACCGGAACCTGCCCTGGACAGGTTACCGACCCCCCCGGTGGCTGTAGTGAGTGCCACAAACAACCCATCCCAGCAACTCCTCTTCAGCTAGACCTGCCCTGTTGTACCATATCTGAGCGACTGACCCTGCCAATTGGAGAAGGAAGTGAAAAGTATTGTGCCCACAGACAAGCAAACAACAAAGAACACACAGCCCACCTGCTCAGACATAGCCAAATTAAAAAAAAAAGGATGAAACAAACAAATATATAATCAATAAACAAGAAAAATAACTACTGAATGCCCCAAAGACAGCAGACAATATCAAAACATTCACAAAAACAGGACAGGATGGTTCCAGTAGGCATCCAAAATAAAACACCAGATCACTTTCCAGTGGACGAAAAGGCACTAGAACTACCTGATAGGGAATTCAAATCTCTAATACTCAGAATTATCCAAGAGTTGAAGCAAAAAGCACACAAAAATGAGGTAAAAATAGACAAATTCATGGAAAAGGCAGACAAATTCATGGAAAATACAGACAATAAAATGGAAGAATTCAGGAAAATAATGCAGGAGCAAACTGCCAAAATAAATTCACAACTAGAAATTATACAAAAACAACAATTAGAAATCCAAAAGATAAACAACATGATTTCAGAAATGCACAGTGTCATAGAAGGGTTGAGGAGCAGATTTGAAACGGTGGAAGACAAGATCAGTGGAATTGAAGACAAACACCTGGATACGACTCTGTTTGAGGAAAACTCAGAAAAAAGGACAAAGCAAAATGAAGAGACCCTGAGAATTATGTGGGATACAATCAAAAGCAAAAATTTACGAGAGATCGGTGTTCCAGAACAGGGGGAGAAAACAGAAAACACAGAGAGGATCATTGAAGAACTGCTGACAGAAAACTT
>NW_004443937.1:6926957-6953399 GCF_000243295.1 Trichechus manatus latirostris
TTCATCTAAAGTACAATAAAAAATTTTTTTAAAAAACTTATTGTATGCAAAATGAATGATAGTTATCAATGTTGTCCATTCTCACTCTAAATCCACTTGATTCCATTATTTTTCAAAAATTCTACTAAATTACAACCATCTTTAATTCTTAATCATTTTGACCTCTCTGTCTTTCTGTTCCCCCTCCATATTTTACAATACAGCCTAAAGAATCTTTCTAATAAGCATACATCATCACTTTGTTCCACCTTGATCTTAAGATAAAGTCCAAATTTCTTTGATATCTCTAGGTTTCATTATCACCCAGTTCTTATAGGCATATTCCAATCTCCTCTTTCCCTCCAGCTTCTGCATGCTTTATTATCTGTAACACTGAACATATCCCAAACCTAGTGGGGTTCCCCAAGCTCTATTATATTAGGTAATGTATATGCTAAGCTACTATAACAAAGAGACTCCAGAAGGAGTTGGTTTAAATGAGATAAATATTTATATTTCCCCTATGTAGCTGGATAGAAGTGAGAGGGCCAGGGTTGGTCAGAATAACTCTGACATATTCAACACATGGCTCCCAAGTTGAGCAGTTCTCTCAGACAAGAGGAAGGTCCAGCCAAGGGGAACACATGTAAAGTCCTTCCCGGAATGGCAAACCTCACTTGTCACATTCCCTTGGCTGGAACTTTGTCATATAACTACACTAATTACAAGGAAAACTAGGAAATGTAATTTTAGCTGGTTAGCCATGTCTATAGCTAAAACTTGGAAGTCCTGTTATTAAGAAGGGGGAATGGATGTCAGAGTAAAATTAGCAGTTATTGCCATATAAGTTTTCATAATTTCCTCTTATTATCGCCATATACCACTGTGTTTCTCTGCATGTTATTGTTATTAGCTGCCTTCAAGTCTGCCACTGTCTCATGGCAACCCCATGAACAATGGAACTAAATGCTGTCTGATCCTGTGCCATCTCCATGATTGGTTGCTGAATGGACCATTGTGATCCATAAGGTTTTCACTGGCTGATTTTTGGAGGTAGACCACCAGGCCTTTCTTCCTAGTCCATCTTAGTCTGGAATCTCTGCTGAAACCAGTTCAGCATCATATCAACAGGTAAGCCTCCATTAACAGAAGGGTAGTGGCTGTGCATGAGGTGCATTGGCTGGGAATCAAACGCAAATCTCCTGCATGGAAGGATAGTAGTTGTCAATCCATGTTGTTCTGTTTCTCCCACTCTAGTCTAGAGTTTTTGAGGATGGGAGGTATGACTTATTCATTATTGCTTCACTAATGCTGATTATAGTTCCCAGCACAAGTAAGTGCTCAGCTAATATTTGCTAAATAAATGAACAAAAGCACCCTAGAACCAACATAGATGGCTTGGAGGTAAGGGGTAAAGTAGCCTCTTTTTAGAATAACTTAACTGAGCTTTGGTTTGCCATTTATTTTCTCCCATTTTTTTTTTTAATCTATATTCTGAACTAAGATTCTGTAGATAAAGCAATGAGCTGAGAAGCTGTGAGTCCCCCTCATAAGAGATTTCTCTGGAGTACGTTTTGAATTGCAGCATCTCTGCCAAGCACAGGCTGCAGGGTGACTGCATAATGTATGAAATGAATTCTGTCAAAAGTCCCTACTTTACAGGGTTAAAAATAAAAATTTATAATTATCTCTCTCAGAGAGCTAAAAGGTTTTTTGGTGTCTGGAACCAAGATCTGAATAGCTGATACTGAAGTTTCCTTTTTTTTCTCTCTCCAAACTAGTTAATTAAAAGTCCTTTAATTAGATTCCCAGTGTCCATCAGAGTGTCAAATGTTGGTGTAAAAATGCTTAGCCCTATTCCTCAAACCCATGTACCTCTTAGGGCTTAGATGATTTAGGTCTAGGTTGGAGGAAGTCAAAGGGCTAAAGATGCATCCAGAAAGATCCAGAAAATGAAGGACAAACATCTGCATATATGACTGGAAGCTATGTCTCTTCTTGCTTAACTTCACATTCCATCTTCCCCAGAGAAGGAAACATGTGCTTCAACATTGTTGGCACTTTTCCTAATATGTTTGGTATTGGAGAAATTGAAAATCGAAGCTCCTATTTTCTCTTCCTTTCCTCAGGCAGTGGTGTGGTAGTGCACCTGACACAGGTAAAACCAAACCAGATCAGTTGCTGTGGAGTCGATTCCGGCTTATGGTGACCCCATGTATTACAGAGTAGAACTGAGCTCCAGAGGATTTTCTTGGCTATAATTTTACAGGAGCAGTCTAACCTTTTGGTTAGCAGTCACGCTCTTAATCACTGCAACACCACGTCCTCCAGTATACTTTAAATCATCTCTAGATTACTTGTAGTACAATGTAAATGCTATGTAGATTGTTGTTATACTATAGTGTTTTGCTTTTTGGAACTTTTTTTTTTTAAATATTTTCCATCCATGGTTGGTTGAATCCGGGATGCAGAACCCACTGATACAGAGGGCCAACTGAACATGGTGCTAACTTGAACAAACACAGACATTCCGAGGGCATTATTTTGAGGGTTTTTAATTCATTCAGAGCTTATTAGGAATCCAGTGGGCATCTACTGTAGGTCACTCCTTGGGCTACACCCTCGAGGACAGTGTATCTCAAAATCTTTAGTAAAGGCCACCTTTAAAAAAAAAAAAATTAACCCATTACAGAATATTTTTTGTATACTGTGATAAAACTGTTGCAGCCATGACAAATTGTTAATGAACATTTCTAAAAGCTTTCTCAATTTTCTGAAGTTATCTTGCCATAGACACCAATAGCGAGCAGTTTGCAGGTAGACCACACAGATCTAGAAGATATTAAAAGAAAACAAGTACAGTCATGCATTGCTCAACGTCCATGATATGTTCTGTGAAATAGGATGTTATGTGATTTGGACATTGTGCAGACCCCTGGCTGCAAGGGGCATGGGGCTTAGGGGTGCACAGCCAGGGGGGCTGCTGGGCAGTGCACGGCCAGGGTAGCTCCTGCTGGGGATGCCTCAGGTAAGTGCTCAGCCAGGTCCTGCCCAGCATGCCGCCACACAGCCCTGTGAAGGTAACAGCAGGGAGGTTCCTGGCATGGGCCAGGGCAGCAGGGAGCAGTCGTGGTGACAAGAAGCTGCTGCCACCCCAGCCAGGTGCCATGATGCCTGCGATCTTAGGCTCTTGGGAGCGGGAGCGGGCACCCACTTCTTCCAGGCGTAGGGGTGCTTGTTCCCGTGGGTAGGAGGCAGCGGGGTGGGTTCCCTGCTGAGTCGAACTGTGGGCATCTCAAGAGGTCGTGTAGCAGACCACAGACGTATATGCTGTTGAGCACATGATGGTATTTCACCTCTTAAGTAGCTTTTAACTCAGTGAGATACTTAGGCATAATTAGTTTATAACTAAAATCAATAATAACTATAATGAATGGCTTATAATAATTGACCCGACAATGAAAGAAAGTGTCAAAATAGAGGTTGGTTATGCTGTTGTTGTTATGTTGTTAGGTGCCTTCCAGATGTTCTAACACATCGCGACCCTATGTACACCAGAAAGAAACATTGCCCTGACCTTTGCCATCCTCATAATCATTGCTATGTTTGAGCCCATTGTTCCAGCCACTGTGTCAAACCATCTCCTTGAGGGTCTTCCTCTTTTTCTCTAACCCTCTACTTTACCAATCATGATGTCCTTCTCCAGGGATGGGTTCTTACTGATAACATATCCAAAATACGTGAGGTGCAGTCTTGCCATCGTCCCTTCTAAGGGGCATTCTGGCTATACTTCTTCCAAAACAGATTTGTTCGTTCTTCTGGTAGTCCATGGTATATTCAATATTCTTTTCCAGCACCATAATTCAAATGCATCAATTCTTCTTCGGTCTTCCTTATTTATTGTCCGGTTTTCACATAAATTGACTTGATGGCAACAGGTTTTGTTTGTTTGTTTGTTTGTTATTTTGATGAGGCTATTGAAAATACCATGGCTTGGGTCAGGTGCACCTTAGTCCTCAAAGTGGCATCTTTGCTTTGTAACACTATAGAGAGCCTTTTGCAGCAGATTTGCCCAATGTAATATGTCATTTGATTTCTTGATTGCTGCTTCCATGGGCGTTGATTGAGGATCCAAGTAAAATGTAATTCTTGGCAACTTCAATACTTTCTCCATTTATCATGATGTTGCTGATTGGTCCAGTTGTGAGGATTTTTGTTTTCTTTATGTTGAGGTGTAATCCATACTGAAGGCTGTATCTTTGATCTTCATCAGTAAGTGCTTCAAGTCTTCTTCACTTTCAGCAAGCAAGGTTGTGTCATCCACATATTGCAGGTTGTTAATGAGACTTCCTCCAATCCTGATGCCGTGTTCTTCTTGTATAGTCCAGCTTCTCAAATAATTTGCTGAGCATACACAATGAACAAATATGGTGAAAGGATACCACCCTGAAGCACACCTTTCTTGATTTTTAAACCCCACAGTATCCCCTTGTTCTGTTCTAACAACAAAGACTTGGAGTTAGAAAACCAAAAAAGGAAGGACATGCTTGGCATTTCTCAAGCTGAAAGGACTGAAGAAAATATTCAAGCCTCAGGTTACAGCACTGAAGGATTCTACAGGCAAAATATTGAATGAGGTAGGAAGCAACAAAAAAAGATGGAAGGAATACCCAGAGTCTCTGTACCAAAAAGAATCGGTCGATGTTCAGCCATTTCAGGAGGTAGCATATGATCAAGAACCAATGGTAGTGAATTAAGAAGTCCAAGCTGCACTGAAGGCATTGGTGAAAAACAAGACTCCAGGAATTTGACAGAATACCAATTGAGATGTTTCAACAAATGGATGCAGTGCTGGAGGTACTTACTCATCTATGCCAAGAAATTTGGAAGACAGCTACTTGGCCAACCAACTGGAAGAGATCCATATTTGTGCCCATTCCAAAGAAAAGTGATCCAAAGTGAAAATTATTGAACAATATCATTCATATCACATACAAGTAAAATTTTGCTGAAGATAATTAAAAAATGGTTGCAGCAGTACATTGACAGGGAACTGCCAGAAATGAAAGCCAGATTCAGAAGAGAACATGGAGCGAGGGATATCATTGCTGACGTCTGATGGATTTTGGCTGAAAGCAGAAAATACCAGAAAGATGTTTACCTGTGTTTTATTGACTATGCAAAGGCATTCGACTCTGTGGATCATAACAAATTATGGTTAATGTGAACAATGAGAATTCCAGAACACTTAATTGTACTCATGAGGAACCTATAAATAGACCAAAAGGCAGTTGGTTATGCTAGGCATTATTGTAGTAGTATTTAATAATTCCTGATTGCCTATGTCATGCTAGGGACTATAAAACTGGTAAAAACTGGTTGCCATTGAGTTAACTCCTACTTCATGGTGAACCTGTGTGTGTCAGAGTAGAACTGTGCTCCATAGAGTTTTCAGTGGCTGATTTTTCCAAAGTAGATCACCAGACCTTTCTTCCTAGGCACCTCTGGGTAGACTCAAACCTCCTATCTGTCAATTAGCAGCTGAATGTGTTAATCCTTTGTACCACCCAGGAACTCTGCTAGGGACTATACTAGGTGTGTTTTTTGTGTATAAACACATTTAATTCTCAGCAATGCTCTATGAGTTAGATACCATCTTTCACTTAACATTACAGAGGTGAAACAGACATGTTAAGTCACTTGCTCAAGGTGTTTTTCTCTCTATGGCTCTGTCTCTTTCTATCTTTGTCTCTGTCTCTCTCAGACACACATCAAATACAGCCAGGATTTGTACCCAGGTTTCTCTGACTCAGACAACCCTAGAGCTTCTGCTCTTTGCTACATTACTTTGAGGGAAGATTCAAATTTTGATGAGGGAAGATGTCTCTCCCAGAGTGAGTAAACAGAGTGAGAAAAGGCGTGAATCAGTGAGTGAGTGGGCTTTGTGGGAGTAGACTAGTGTTCTGGAACAAAGTACCCTACGGATACATTTGGAGAAAATCCTAAAGAAGCAGGAGATAGTCAGAAGGGAAAGAGAAACTATTGAAACTGCTCAAGAAGAAGCAGATGTGGGAAGAGGCTAGAGTCTTGAGGAAAAGATATTAGCTGGATAGTTTGTAATCACAGGTAAGGACCTCAGGGATAAGTATAGAAGCAAGATGGGAAGGGTGGGCAGGTGCAGAGTACTCTGAGAGGAAGCCCCTGCTGCTAACTGGATAAGGAATAAGTAGGTAAGGAGAGCAGTTTCAAGCAGAATATAGTGTTCACTTGGGGTTTGCTGAGTTTCAAATGTTAGCAAGGGAATCACGTAAAAATGCAGACATTGATTTGTTTGAGCTCCTAATATGTGCCAGACCCTGTGCTGGGTTCTGGAATTATGCAGCTTGTGGACAATCTAATGATGTTCAGCAAACATTGGGAAATCCAGATGTAGAGTCAGGAGTGAAGTTTTGTCTTTAAGACTAACAGGTCTGGTGCCCTGTAAAACCAGAACTGTGGAAAGCTGTCTGCATGCATAAAATCTACTCCCAATTAGCCTTGGGGCTATAAGCACACAGAGAGGAACACGTTGTAGCCCTTAATTGTATGAAATTCATTTTGACTGGGGCCCTGGTAGCGCAGTGGTTCAGAGCTTGAAGGCTGGCAGTTCGAATCCACTAGCAGCTCCTTGGAAACCTTACGGGGCAGTTCTACTCTGTTCTGTAGGGTCACTGTCTTAGGCTGGGTTCTCTAGAGAAGGAAAACCAGTAAAACGTATAAATATACATATAGAGAGAGATTTATATCAAGGAAACAGCTCACACGATTGTAGAGGCTAGAATGTCCCAAGTCCATGGATCAGAGTAGAGGCCTCTCCCAAGTCACGCAGCTGCAGGAGCTGGTGAGCCCAAGATCGGCAGGTTGGAGAGCAGGGCTCCCTCTCACAGGCTGTGAAGGTTGATGAATTCCAGGATCGGCAGGCAAGACCACAAGGTTTCTCCTGATTCAGGTAGCTGCAGGGGCTGGTGAACCCAAGATCAGCAGGTCACAGGGCTCCACTCACAGGGTGTGAAGATCAACGAATCCCAAGTTCAGCAGATAAGCTGAAGCTCCAGTCCCAAGAACTGGAGATGAGATGACAGGAGGCAACTGCAGGATCCAAAGTGAGCAAAAAGCCAGAAAGTCTGCTTATATTCAGATGCAGGCCACACTCCCAAGGAGACTCTGTTTCATCTGACTGGCTACTCACAGTATATTCAATCTTGGGAGTGATCACATTAAAACACTGAGAATCACGGCCCAGCCAAGGTGACACACAGTCTTAACCATCACAGTCGCTATGAGTTGGAATCAACTCGACAATAATGGAGTTTTTTCACTTCAATTACAGTTTAGACTCTGCAATATTTGAGCAATCTATCATCCTTCTAATATGTAGCAGGATGACTCAGAATAAAGAATCTCAAGCGGAAGCGGGTACTTTAGAATGCCCCACTCTGGTACAAAACAGGTAATGGGTTGATACTTTTAATGTTTGTCCAGGACAATGAGGACTCCATCATTTTATTTTATACATGTTATATCTCACTAGATCAATTTTGACCTGCGTCAGATTTTATATGGGGCCTGTGTGAGAAGAGGAATCCCTGGGTGGTGCAAATGGTTAAGCACTCGACTACTAACAGAAAGGTTGGCAGTTCAAACCCACCCAAAGGCTCCCCTCAAGAAAGGCCTGGCAATGTGCTTCCAAAAGGTCACATACATGAAAACAGTATGGAACACTATTCTACTCTGACACACATGGAGTCATCATGAGTCAGAATCACCTCTATGACAACTAATGTTTAATTTTGACAGTAAAGTTGTCCTTGGCAGTGAAAACAGATTTTCTCTTTTTATTTAACACATTTTTCTTCGGGGGGCGGGGGGTACTTTTAATTCACCACTAAGCCAACGTAATTCAAATTGCCATTTGGAAAGAATAATTAAAGCAGCATATTTGAAATCTTTCTGGAATTTGGAAGTATGACTGAGCTATTTAAGAAATCTTAAGATATCGAGCAGTTTTATTCTATCTCAAGGACACGCCACATAAAGTTTTATCGTTTAAAGGAAAGCTGCCACTATCTGCTTAATACCTTAATTATCTGTGGTACCTGATCTAAGTCATCACTGATACCTTGCTTTCTAAATCCTGTTTGCCAAGTTTTCCTTTAGAATCAGAAGTTGTTTTTATGTTTTATACGAAGTACTTGCGTCATTAATTTTTCAAAACTGCCTAATTTGGTAAACCCAAGTTTATTTGTGATATTATCCTAAATGATTTTAGTGTTGGCCAATTTTATTTTATTTTATTTCTGGGCATGTGAACATATGAAGGAATTATATTATGTGGATGCTTAGACTAAGCTTTAATCCCTCTTCTAGTAGCTGTTGGGTAGTTTATCAGTCTTCTTTGGTTAATTTCTGGTTGCCATTAAACTACAGTAATAAACATAGCACTAAGATGCCAGACCTTTAAAACAAAAGCCCAAAGCATCTTTACCTAAGCTCTCTTCCATTATTCACGTCCCATTTTCTTCTCGTTTTAGGAGAGTACTCTTGTTTCCACAAATAGGTTTGTACTGCTGAGGAATCAAGAGAATGAAAATTAAATGGGAGCTGATCCCCTCTGGGTCTCTGGGCTGAGCTGATCCCCCTTGCATCTTTGGCCTGTGGCATAAAAAGTCTGCTTCAAGTTTTCTACTTTGTTTCATAACATGGCACATACCTTTGGAATTTAATCTTCTGAAATAGCCCCACTGTCTGATAGAACTTTCTGCAATGATGACATCTGCTGTCCAGTATGGTAGTCATAAGCCACAGTGTGGATTTTAAACACCTTAAATGTGGCTAATGTGACTGAGGCACTGAATTTTTTGTTTGTTTTTTATTAAACTTTAGATGAAGGTTTACAGAATAAGTAGTTTCTCATTAAACAGTACACATATTGTTTTATGACATTGGTTACCAACCCCACGACATGTCAACACTCTCCCTTCTTGACCTTGGGTTCCCCGTTACTAGCTTTACTGTCCCCTCCTGCCTTCTAGTCCTTGTCCCTGGGCTTTTGTTCCCCATTAGTCTTGTTTTGTTTTATGGGGCTGTCTGATCTTTGGCTGAAGGGTGAACCTCAGGAGTGACTTCATTACTGAGCTAAAAGGGTGTCCGGGGGCCATACTCTCGGGGTTTCTCCAGTCTCTGTCAGGCCAATAAGTCTGGTCTTTTTTGAGTTAGAATTTTGTTCTACATTTTTCTCCAGCTCTGTCCAGGACCCTCTGTTTTGATCCCTATCAGAGCAGTCAGTGGTGGTAGCCAGGTACCATCTAGTTGTACTGGGCTCAGTCTGGTGGAAGCTGTGGTAGTTGTGGTCTATAAGTCCCTTGGACTAGTCTTTCCCTTGTGTCTTGTTTTCTTCATTCTCCTTTGCTCCTGAAGGAGTGAGACCAGGGGAGTATCTTAGATGGCTGCTCACGGGTTTTCAAGACCCCAGATGCTACTCACCAAGGTAGAATGTAGAACATTGTCTTTATAAACTATGTTATGCCAGTTGAGCTAGATTGAGGAACTGAATTTTTAATTTTATTTCATTTTAACTAATTTAAATTGAAATAACCACATGTGATTAGTGGCTATAGTATCAGAAAGTGCAGTTCTGAAGAGTCGTCATCTAAGTGGTGTGTTCTCTGGGAGAGACAGCATGGTGTCATGGAAATCCAGTCTCTTCCTGGATTCCTGTGGACCTTAGTCATGGGACACGTAACGTATTTCTCTGAATCTCAGTTTCCCACTTGAAAACATCCAAATAAAAACATTCCCCTGCGTGAGAATTTAGTGAGACATAACACAGGTGAAATAGGCTTTCTCAAGACTCAGCACATGTAGACTCTGTAAATGTTAGTTAAAAGTGTACGAAAGAACTTGGATAAAACCTGAGCTTTCACATTTGACAGTGAACAAATGGCTGAAGCTTTCTGAGTCTCAGTTACCTCATTCGTAGAATGGAGGTAATTCCTGCCCTGTGCATTTCTGGAAATTTCCAGGTTCTGAAAACTTTATCTCATAAATGTTTCTTGAATTTCTTTCCTTTTCCCCTTCCTGCTCCCATTATTTCAGTTCTTGTGGAGATAACACAGCAGCTTGTTAGCAGGCCCTCTGGCCTTCACTCTTGCCCTCACATATGGAGTTTGTATTGAGACCTGAGTTTTCAAATTTGACCTGATATTCTCCATACCCTGAAGGATCAAGTCCATATCCCTTAGAATGGCAACCAGAGACAATTCATGAACTGATCCTCATTCAAAACTCTCACGCTTCACTTCTGTATCCTTCTCCAAATGTTAATCTCAGGCTTCACCAGACTTCTTGTCATTCCACTACCACACATTGTCTTAGCTACCTAGTGCTGCCATAACAAAAAATACCACAAGCGGGTAGCTTTAAAGATCAGAAATTTATTATCTCACAGTTCGGGAGGCTAGAAGTCTGAATTCAGGGCATGGCTCTAGGGGAGGTCCTTCTTTGTCGATTTCAGCTTCTAGTAGAAGGCAATCCATGGAGTTCCAGAGCTTGTTGATGCATTTCCCACGGTGTCTTTCTTCATATGATAGCTTCCTCCTCTTGAATGTGTCTCTGTGTCTATTCTGCAGCTTTTATAACTCAGATGTGATTAGGTTTAGGACCCACCAGTAGGACCTCATTAATATAACAAAGAAAATCTTATTTCCAAACAGGATCACATGCATAGGTTCAGGAACATAAATATTCAGTAAGTATTTTGAGGGGACACAATTCAGTCCATAAGACACATCTTGTCACTGCCATAGCTTTGCTCATGCTGTTCCCTTTGCCTGCAGTGTCCTCTTTCTCCCAACTCCAGTCCTCCTCATCTCTGGATTGACTAACACTTCCTGTGTCCTCTCTTCCCAGCTCCATTCCCACTCCTATTTCTAGATTGACTCCTGATTATGTTAGCACTTGATTCATGCAAGACAACCTCAGGAAAACATCTTTGACCCCACCTGCCCTGGCCTCACCCCAAAACCAGGGTCCATCACAAACCCTTTCCCGTTGCAGATCTCTTTCACTGAATTCACACTGATGTTCTATGTCTTTCTGTCTGCCTTCCCCACTACACCAAATATCCATGAAAAAAAGTTCAGCTTCACTCACTGTGTCAACCAAATACCTGGTAGGTAGAGCTCAGAAAGGCTGACTGACTCGATGAGACTGTTGCAGGGACTCCATTAAATAATGTAGGTGAAAGCATTTTCAAAATGGCAAAGCACTCCGAAGGTATAAGGTGATACTTTTTAAATTAAACTTTCCTGCTGACTTGGTGTCTGTATCATGCTGACCAGCTTTATGATGAGCAAAGTACTCATATCCCATGGTTCTAGATGTCTGGATGTTTCTCACCATGTGGGCCAGACAACTCTATTTCAAACAGGATGCTTCCTCTCCCCTTGGAATTCCTACTTGCTAGTTCATGGTCCATTACTGCGAGCACTCTGCTGACACACTGCTCAGAAATGCTATAATCCTCAGACCAGATCTTTATCCCAATAAGTGCCACACACATATTTCCCCTTTCTATGCAAAATGGCTTTGCATTCCTTACAGAAAACGTACTTGAGGATTTCAAATGAGCTAGGGTCCCCTGATGCTGGGGCCAAATGGTTACTTAACTGTAGACAGAGTCTTCCTGGAAATAATAGTTCTTTCAGCCACCTTTGGGCTGAGGTTAGGCAGCTTCAAGGAACTGTAGACCAGAGGTCAGCAACCCACTGCCCTGAATACCTGTATATGTAAATAAAGTTTTAATAAAACACAGCCACACTCATTTGTTTGTGTATTATCTATGGCTGCTTTCACATGACAACAGCAGAGTTGAGTAGTTGCCACAGAGACCATATGGCTTACAAGACCTAAAATATTTACTATCTGGCTCTTTACAGAAAAAGTTTGCTGATCTCTGTTCTAATCCAGGGTTTCTTACCCTCAGCACTACTGCCGTTTTGGGTCAGATAATTCTTTGTTGTGAGTGGCTGTCCTGTACATTGAAGAATATTTAGCAGCATCCCTGGCCTCTATCCACTAGATACAAGTAGCACCCCCGCCCCACCATTTGTGGCAACCAAAAATGTCTCTAGACATTTCCAAATGTCCCCTGAGGGACAAAATCACCCACTGGTTGAGAACCACTGCTGTAGGCAAAAGAACCTCAAATATATTTTAGAAGAAAATAAGAACAAATCAGCTACTGAAAAATGTGAAGTTAGCAGAACTACCGCTTACTTTCTATGCTGTGGAAACTCACTGAAACAAATTTCACTGATCTAACTATAATAACTGCTCTACCTGCATGGTTGGTAGGGGAAAACGTGTTGGGATTTTCTAGTCAGGTTTCCATTATTATTCTTCAATAAGAAGTTCAAGTCAAGTAGCGCATATGGAGTGGTAGCATGGGCATGGGGAGCTGGGCACTAACTTGGCATCTGGCAGAAATGACTTTAAATCTGAGCTTATCAACATACTAGCTCTATAAATTTGGGCAAATTTCATTTCTCTGAACCTGAATTTTCTCACTTGTAAAATATTTTAGGATTAAATGTGACTGGGTTTCATAAAGCACTTAGGACAGTGCCTGTGGTGGTAGAGGTGAGAAAGGAGAGGAAGAGGAGGAGGAGGAAAAAAAAAGAAGAAACTGGTATGTGGTGAAGAGTAGCACATAGAGCAATAGAAAGAAGTATTAAAACTATAATGTGGTAGAGCTGAAAAAATGTTAAGCGGAGCTCAGATGTTGGAATTCCTGCCATGCTTGAGTGTTTGAAGACAGTGCTTACATCCCTCTGCAGGATGTGAACCAGGCTTTCCATGAAAGACATGTTCCAATACTTCAAGCAGCTACTCATCTACCCGAAGAGCCCAAATAGAAATACTTACATAACGAGAAATTACATAAGAAGAGTTAAAAATATTGAACACTGGTTGTGCTAATAAAACACAAAAGTCTAGTGCCTAAGGCCTCAGAGTCATCAGAGGTTGCTGTTTAACTGAACAGCAAAAAAATTTGTTTGCAAAAAATCCCTGACCTTTTCACGTACTTGTGGAGGCGAAAATGATGAATCTCAGTTGCGTGAAACAACTGTTGCTTTCGCTTCCCAGAATCTAATCACTCTACTTCTGTTTCCCTGTGGGAAGCACCCCACCTCAATCCATGTAGTTTTAGTGGAGTTCTGATCTCAATTCTAGACAAAAGCATGTGACTTCAAGACTGAGCCATTGCACACAGCTTTATAGGGATTGGGTTCAAAGTGGCTGCACAACCCCAGTAGAACCGATAGACTCTCATGGATTTCTACAGAAAGAGACACTCCCTAGTTCTGAAACATGAAATATGAATTGTAAAGATGGAGCCAGCACAGCCGTCTTGCTACCATGTGAATCTGAAACTCTAGAGTAAAAGGCAGAGATGAAAAAGAGAGAGAAACTGATCCTTTATGATATTCTGTACCCTGAATCCACCAAGCCTGAAAGTACTTGGACACCTGGGGCATGTAAACTTACATGAAGTAAAAAAATTTCCAGACTGGGTTGGATTTACTACCACTTGAAAGGAAACAGGCCTGAGTGCTACATAAATCATTAGCATTGAGGGGGTGCTCTGCCAGCCATATAGATCGAGTACTGATCTGAGTCCCTCACCTCCTGTACTTCTCTTTATAGAAAATGCCATGTTAGCATTCATGCCAGGTTAGAATCCTATTTGTGACAAGAGGGACAATGCCTATTTTAGAGACTTTTGAAAGCTAATTGTACATTTGAATAATATATTAATAAAGAATAAACTTTTCATTTTTATTATGAAAACGTTATACAAAGTCAAAAGCAGAGAGAATAACAGCTATCAGGAATTTGCCATATTTGATTCATCTTTTTTTTTTTCTTCTTTACTTAAACATTTCAAAGAAAATCCCAGATATCACACCGTTTCTCCTCTACATCTTTCAGTAAGTTTCTCTAAGAATTGGGAATATTCTCTTTCATTATTGCAATGTCATTATCACATCTAACAAAACTATTTTCCAGTACATTATCAGATTTGTCTGACTGGCTAAAAATTAAGCAAACAAACAAAAATACTTTATAGCAATGGTTGGGGAATAAGTTACATTTATTGAAGACATGTTAGGAGCCAGGCATCTTCTGGGCATTTTGCATGTGTTGTCATAATGACCTCTAAAGATGAGAGATGTTTGATGACTTGCCTAAGAATTGTCAAGCTCAAGATCCTCAGCTCTACACCACTAGCAATAACCCTGGTTGCTCAGTGGTTAAAGCTCTCAGCTGCTTACCGTGATGTCGGTGGTTTGAACCCACCAGCCACTTCACGAGGGCGATGTGGCAGTCTGCTTCCGTAAAGATTTACAGCCTTGGAAACCCTATGGGGCAGTTCTACTCTGTCCTCTAGGTCTCTGTGAGTCAGAATTGACTCGATGAAGTGTTTTTTTTTTTAATTTTCCTGAACTTTTATTAGCAAAGATTTCTTGCATTTTTAAAATTTCTTCAAAATTATAGAACAGTAGGATTACTCTGTTTCTCTTAGCTATTTTTATGTGCCTTTTTGGTGTGAAGTTGACCAAAAGTTTTATAGATCTGTAAAGAATGTCACTATGTTAATTTTCAAAAATGTACCATTAGGGGAGATTTAAAATTGAAAGCAAATTCTTTTTGAAAATGATTCTACATATGTTCCTTCTGTCCCTAGTAACGTGAGGTTGCCTAAATCCTCATTTGCACCTTCCTCCTGGCATCTTCTTGCCCTTGCTCTCTGTATCTCTAAGTTGCACAGGGTGCAGTATTTCCACAGAGGTGGAAGCAAATTTTCTTCCTACCTGCTTCCTACATGCAGCCTCACTCTTTGCTGCCATCCTTTCTGTCATCCCCCAGGGTGGCAAACTCTTCAAACCTGCTTCCTGCCCTACTTTCTTTTCCACTGACAAATGAGCTCATGCAGAAACAGCTTATACCAAATTTTAGTTCCATCCCAGCTCTAAATTCTATCTCAAAACTCATCTAAGCCACCAAAGAAGCAAACAGAAAAGGGTGACATGGCGTCAAATGTGGGAGGTCCATATTCACCTGTAAAACAATGAATGCTTGTAACATTTCAGGAGAAATAAAGAATTGTTCAGAGAAGGCTTGAGTGTTTTCCTCATGAAATCAAGATATGGTTTGAGTGACCTAGTTTCAACACAGCCTTGAGAAGCTTTAACATTCTACTTTGGAATATCTGTTTATTAAGGCTAGGAGCTTAGTTTGGAACAACAGGGATGGAGAGAATTTGTACCGTGCACAGTATATTCTGTTCACATCCTGCTAAAGAAGATATTTTGTGCCACATAGGCATTCTGAACTGGAGTTAAAATATTACTTTTCCTGAGAATGAATTAGTATATCATGAAGTTAATTTTGGGACACATTTATTCTCTTTCAACTTCTTGTTCCTTTTTCCTGGCTTGGAATGCAGCACACATTGACAGTATAAACAGCAGCTTTGTAAATCAAAAAAAAAAAAAAAAAAAAAAAATCTATTGAGCTCTGCAGTGTTACACTGAGGTGAGCAAGAAGGAGGTGGTGAGGACCCCACCAGTACCAGTTGCTGTCAAGTCGACTCGGACTCGTGATGACACCATGTGTATCAGAGCAGAACCATGCTTCATAGGGTTTTTGGTTGATTTTTCAGAAGTAGATCACCAGGACTTTCTTTTGAGGCACCTCTCAGTAGACTTGAACCTCCCACCTTTCTGTTTGCAGGTGAGCTTGCTAACTGTTTGCACCACCCGGGGACTCCAGTGAGGACCCCGGGTCCCTTCTATCCTACCCAGGTAGCAAAATTCAATCTTCAAGGCCTTCTCAGCTTTGAACATACTCACTTCCCAGAAGGTAGCACAGTTGAACATAACTAAAGGATCGTGTCCTCTGCACTTTTCAAGCTCATGACAACTCAGCGCTGGAGGCCAGATTCCACCATGCCTCATTGGAGCTGTTCAGCCAGATCCACTTCTGCTCCTTCTGTTTATGTTATTCTTTCCAGTACAGGACCCTGGGGAAGCTGGTGTTTTTCTATTGTAACATCCAAGTCTCCGTGAGAAATCATCACTGCAGGAGATGTATGTAAATTTCTGTTAAGGTAGGGAAGATGAAAGGGAGGCTGTGTGCTTGAGGTCATAAGACAAGGTGCATAGAAATAAAAAAGGGACTGTGCTGGAGGAGGCGTTATGTGATTGGAAAAACTCATGTTTGGAAGTGGAAGTAATTCATCATTTTTTCTCTCTTAGCTTTGGCCAGAGCAAAGCACAGAACCATTTCCACCCCCCCCCCGCGTCCATTTCTGTGTTCCATTTATCTATTTCCCTGGCTTTATTCTTTTACTTAGTGTATTTCTTTTTGATGTTGAACTTTATTATTTTTAAAATATTGTATGTTTCACAGTTTTTGTGTGTTTTGTCCCATCATGTACAACGTATAGAGCTCTGAGGTCACACTGACCTGGATAGGAATCCAGGCTGCCCTACTTCCCCCTGCCTACCCCCTCAAAAAAAAAAAAAAAAAAATTGCAGTCCAATGGATTCCAACTCATGGCTACCCATGTGCCCTACTCACAAGCTGTAGAAGTTTGGACAGGTTTGTTCCAACTGCATTCATTCTTTCATCTATCCATTAATTTATTATGCCAATATATGTTGTTGTTGTGTGCCAATGAGTTAGTTCCAACTCACAGTGACCCTATAGGACAGAGTAGAACTGCCCCATAGGGTTTCCAAGGCTGTAGTCTTTACAGAAGCAGACTGCCACATCTTTCTCCCCTGCAGCCGCTGGTGAGTTCCAAATGCCTACCTTTCGGTTAGTACCCACCGCGCGTAACCACTGCGCCTCCAGGGCTCCTTTGCCAATACTTATTGAGTGATTACTAAGTCCTATGTAACGTGAAAGTAATGGGGTAAAAGTGTGAACAAAACTGGTTAAGGTCTGTATTCTTGGGGTTTATGAAACATTGAGGGAGGAAAGCATTAGTCAGGCAATCGCTCCAAAACCGAAACCAAACCCATTGTTGTGGAGTCCATTCTGACTCATAGTGACCCTTAGGACAGAGTAAAACTGCCCCATAGGGTTTCCAAGGCTGTAATTGTTATGGAAGCAGACTGTCACATCTTTCTCCTGTGGAGCAGCTGGTGAGTTCCAACCACCAAACTTTAGGTTAGCAGCCCAGCGCTTTAACCACTGCGGTACCAGAGCTCCTCCAATCACTCCAAGGTGTATATAAACTAAAAAGAAAAAAAAAAAAAAGGTAAACCATGGGTTCTGTGGGAAGGTACAACCAAGGAGCCTGACTGCTGGAGAAAGGGTGTACTTAACCTCTTTGAGCCTCCATTTCCTCAACCCATAAATTCAAACTAACGATAGTGACTACAACATAAGTTTGTTTTGAGGGTTAACTATGATACTATAGATAACGTGCTTAGCATAGTGCCTGGAAAATAGTAGGTTCCCATTAATTTAAGCATGTACTGCTATTGTGATTTTGATTATACCCTACTAATATTATCTTAATACAATTATAATGGGATAAATAGAATCATTTTGTATTTGGAGAAATATGTGAGATTATCTAGTTCAGGTTAAGTGGGCTTCAGGGTTTGGAAGAACACTCTGAAACACCACAATATTTTATGGATGTGCATTTCTTTCTAGGATAACAATCCACAGATTTTACCAATTTTTAAACAAATATAACTCAAAAGAAGAATCACTAACCATCAAACCTCTCACCAGATAGAAAAACTAAGAAACATTCTTCAATAATGTTTTGTAAACTTCTCCATAGTGATACTTCATATCTTCCTTTTTAAAGTCCCTCCTACCTGCCCCCCCCACCGCCCAGCTACATTATGGCTTTTGTTGCTATTATAAATTGGATCTCTATTGGGATTTCTATGGTGTTCTTACTGATATCGACTTGAAGGCAACAGGTTTCTTACTAATATGAGTGAAAGTTCTTGATCTCTGTATGTTGATATCTAACAATCATGTGAACTTTTATTGCATCTAGACTGTTGTTTTTGTTAGTTGCTGTCCAGTCCGCTCTGACTCATGGGGACCCCATGTACAACAGAATGAAATGTTGCCCAGTCCTGCACCATCTTCACAATCATTGGTATGCTTCAGTCCATTGTTGTGGCCACTGTGTATTTTGAGCACCTTCCAACCTAGGAGGTTCGTCTTCCAACATACATAGAACAATATTCTGTTGTGATCCATAGTGTTTTCATTGGCTAAATTTTGAAAGTAGATTTCCAGGCCTTTCTTCTTAGTCTGTCTTAGTCTGGAAGCTACACTGAAACCTGACCACTATGCGTAACCCTGTTGGTATTTGAAATATCGGTGGCATAGCTCCCGGCATCATAGCAACACGCAAGACACCAGAGTACAGCAAACTGACAGACGGGTGGTGGTTGCTGCTAGATTGCCATGGGTTTTCTATGAATATAGGCCTACTGGATGTAAAAGATAATGATTTTGATGTTTTTGTCTCTTCCTTTATAATCGTTATGTCCCTTGTTTCTTTTCTTCTTTAGAGAAGCCCTCCATTGTGGTGCAAAATGGGGTGGTGATTGTGGGTTTCTTTGCCTTATTCCTGAATTTTACTGGAAATTCTCCTCGAATCGTAAGAGTTGTATTATTCTAAGCAATAAAAACTATTTCTGACTCCTTTAAGGAGAATGTAAACTCTATAAGGCGGGATTTTCCTGTTTTGTTCACTAATGTTTGAGTGCACTCTGAACAATGCCTGTCTCACAGAAGGCACTCAATCAACATGTGTTGAATAAAAAGGAAAGATAAAAGCAAGAGCAGAGGCTAAAATCTCAAAATATTAGAGTAAGACCGTGTGTCTGTGTATAGTTCTTAATTGATTTAGAAGTGGTTAACCTATGACGACACTTGATGAAAGTTGATAAGATTGCTTTCTCAGTTATATTAAGGAAGCAAACCTTGAAGACAGCAGGATTTTATGAGGCAAAGTAACCAAAGTACAATGTGAAATCTCAAATCACTCTGGGACTTTGCAGTAGGTTATTTACTCTGCATTTCCACGTCTTCCACCTTACTATACTGGATACCCTGACCTCACCATAAACTGTGACTGAAAGGAAAGAAACTTGACTGGGATTTTTAACCATTCCACGTAGGCAATGTGTTTGCATTGATTGTCCTTGGGCTACTTATGAGTGTTCTTGAACATCAGCACTACCTAGATCCAGTGTCAAGACCCACCCAAAATTTTAGAGTGAAGCTGTTGATTACTAAGGCATTGACCTTGAAGAAAATATCATATCCTCTTTTTCTTTATGAGTTTTCATAGAAAATGCTTTAATCTGTTTCACTATACCCAAAAGCTGGATGCTTACAATTGATGGCACAATTTCTAATGCCTAAGAGGTGCTCAGACTGATGTATGGATAGCCGTCTTTCATTTCTATCTGGCTCTTTGGCTGGTTTATAGAACTGTGGTAGCTGAGAGGACACAGTGAAAACGGGAATGGGCTTGAGGATGGTTTATGGAGGGGTGGAAACTGTAAACATTGTGATCCAAATAGATAAGAAAGAGAATGAACTTTTAGACATTTGTCATGTTATTTGGAGCCCTGGTGGTACAGTGGTTAAGAGATCCGTTGCTAACCAAAAGGTCAGCAGTTCGAATCCACCAGGCTCCTTGGAAACCCTATGGGGCAGTTCTTCTCTGTCCTATAGCATCGCTAAGAGTCGGAATCGACTCAATGGCAATGGGTTTTTTTGTATTTTTTTTGGTTTTTGTCATGTTATTAGGAAATAATACCTTATGTAGATGCACCTCAGAAGAAAGGCCTGGCTATCTACTTCTGAAAATCAGCCACTGAAAAGCCTATGGTGCACAGTTCTCCTATGAGACACACAGGGTCACCATCAGTCAAAGTTGACTTGATGGCAACTGGTTAGCTGGTACATGGCAAGACAAAAAACGGCACATATTTAGTTACTGGTTGCACGTATTATTTCCTTATTGAATTAATGCAGAGTAATATTTACCTATCAAATAAGATGCTCTGAAGACTAACAACCTTCAGTAGATAATTTTGAGATACACCATCCAGAAGCAGCTCAGTGTAAAATGTATAAATTCCCCCCCGAGACCTCTTAAACTAATCCTTTGGCTTCCCAGCTACCTTGGAAGGAAAAGATGTAAAGGCAGAAACATGTCTACATTTAAGTTATCCAAATATTAACCCAATGAAATATGCATAAGTATACCCATACCATACTGGGAAGGCAACCTCAAGATTTATTTTAATGAATATTAATGCTTACTTTTTTAAGTTTAACTGTAATTTTCCTAGTCTCGCTTTAGCTTTGTGGAATATATTTTTTTGTATCTAAGTATATTACTAGAGATAAACAAGCCAACCAGACCTTACTCTAAGTGTAAAAATACACTTTTCAAGATCTTATAGGCCAAAAAGTACATAATACATGTATACCCATTTGTAAAGTACCATGAAATAAATATCTAGGTTTTTGAAAAACATCCATGGGCTTTTTGGAATAATTTATTTTGTTAAAGGCCTAGACCAGTGCTGTCCAATAAGAATATAATGCAATCATGTGTGTAATTTTAAATTATTTAGTAGCCACATTAAGAAATTTAAGAGGAAAGGTGAAATTAATTTTAATTAATTTGTTTTACTTAACCATACTTATATATGGTATATACATTTATATATGGTATATATATATATACATTTATATATGGTATATATATATATACATTTATATATGGTATATACATATATACATACCATATTTTTACACAAATAATGCATGCCTTCTGTGTTTGTTTGCCAAATGCTCCCTCCTCGTGAAGTATGTTGTAAGCACCACTATGCCAACTATTTTTACATGTTGCTGTAAAAATAAATTAGCATAGCATACATACATACATACTTCCAGGGGGAAGGAGCAGTTGACAAACAAACATAGAAGGCCTGTGTTATTTGCATAAAAATACAGTACACACACACACACACACACGTAGTGTCATTTCAGCATGTTATCAATACATAAATTATTAATGAGATATTTTACATTCTTTTTTCCATACTAAGTTTTTGATATCACGGGTGTATTTTACATTTAGAGCACATTTTAGTTGCACTTGCCACATTTCAAGTGCTCAGTTGCCATGTGTGGCTGGTGGCTACTGTATTGGATAGTGCAGGTGTATACGCAGACACAAAACAACTCAACTCTAACTGCTCTACACAGTATCGGGAGCATCTGGGAGGGTATCACGTTTGCCTGATCAGAGCTTTTGATTGATTGCTCACCCTTCCCTGCTCTCTTTCCTCCTATAAGTGTCAAAAGACTAAGGAATATGCTATGGAAGTTAAATTTTTTTAAAATACATTTTAAACAGAGATGTTACTACTGGAAAAAACAACACAAAAAACGTGGCACTAACATTTCATCTTCCTTTGTAAACTACATTTATATGCGAACAATTTCATCTGTAAGACCTCCAAACAGCATTCAGTGTTCACTTTTCCCCTTAGGGCTAAAGAAAGAAATTAAAGCTTCTCTTTAAATAATGTAAACAATACCTTAAAAAAACCTTTTTCATCAAAATAAGAGGTAAATGCATTTCCAGGAAATTAAATCATGTTATATTTGGCCATACAGAAGGCAATTTTTACTTATTTTAGTACAATTTATCCTTTCTAAGGGGAATTTGTTAGACATATTGATTAAGAAAAACATTGATTTGTGGTCAAGAGGCATTGCTGGAGCTTATTTCAAACCAAATGTGTTCAATTATTACCTTTAAAATTTATTACATCTTATGTTTACTTAGATTTTTAAATACAGAAGTGTCAAAACAATGGATTTAACTTACATTAATTAAATTATATATGTGTCATTAATAGAAAACAGACAAATAAATAGTACCTTTACTATAGTTTGCATGAATACTCTTTTGTGCACACACAAACGCACCACAAGACATGGACAAAAATATTCATAGCATCCTTGTTGCCAAAAGCCAAACATAGATGCAGCACAATTATCCATCAATGATACAATGTGTAAATGCACTGTGGTATATAGTCCCTGGGTGGCGTAAACTCTTACCTGCTTGACTACTAACCAAAAGATTGGCAGCTCAAACCCATCCAGAGGTGCTTTGGAAGAAAAGCTTTGGCACTCTGCTTCCAATAGGTGACTGCCTTGAAAACCCGGTGGAGCGGTTCTATTCTGCAACACATGGGGTCGCCACAAGTCAGAATTGACTCAACAGCAACTGGTTTGGTTTTGGTTTTTGATATATTCATACTCTGGAAATATAATAATTAAAATGAATGAACTATAATGAAATTCATCAGTATGAATGACTTCAGATTGAAACAAAATAGTGAGTAAAAGAGGCAAGGCACAAAAAAGTACATGCAGTGTGATTCTATTTACATTAAGTTCAAAAATATACTGTTTAGTGGTGTATACAATGTGCTAAAAGTATAAAGACAAATATTGAACTGATTTATTATAAATACCAGGATAATGATTACCTCATGTTCTATTTCTCAACCTGGGTGTTGGTTACATGGATACTTGCTTTATAATTATTTATTATACCATATAATTAAGTTTAATGTAATTTTGTGTATATGCATTATAGCCCACAATTAAAATGATTTTGTGTGTGAATGCATATTTGGCCTGTCAAATTTCATCTCATTTATTTCAGCCTGTTATGTGTCTCTTATCACAGTATTAGTCCTCATTCAAGTTTTGAGTTGCCTAGGAATCTGATAAGTATCTCATCTAGTCTTCACTCAGTGAGGTGTTGATTAAAGTCTTGAAATCACCGGACCTTTGATAGATCTCTGTAGTACACAGCTAGAGACCGCCCATCAGATTATAGTGTAAGGATAATATTAATAGTGGTAGTAATAATGATAATTAGGTGATACAGTTTTCTCAGCTTAAGACTCTTAGTTCCCTAGTGCTACAATAACAGAAATACCACAAGTGGGCGTATTTAAATAACAGAAATTTATTTTCTTACAGTTTCAGAGGTTAAGAGTCCAAACCAGGGTCTCAGTTGTGTTGCTTCCTTCTGTGAGTCTCTCCTAATTTCTGATGTCAGCTGGAGATCCTTGACATTCCTTGGTGTTCCTTGGTATCTGTCTTCCCTCTGTGTGTGACTCTGTCTATTCTGCTCTTTTTATAACTTAGAAATGATTAGGTTTAGGAGCCACCCTACTCAAATATGACCTAATTAACATGACACTAAAACCCTGTTTCCAAACAGGATCACATCCAGAGGTATCCATTGCCATTGAATTGGTTCTGACTCATAGCCACTTTATAGGACAGAGTAGAAATGCCCCATAGAGTTTCCAAGGAGTGGTTGGTGGATTTAAACTGTTGACCTTTTGGTTAGCAGTCAAACGCTTAGCCACTGTGCCACCAGGGATCCTCTGAAGGTATAAAGGCTAGAATTTCAAAACATATTTTTGGGGACACAAATCTATAATGCACTGTGTCTATATCTTGAAAATATCATCATCTTATATAATCTTTACCATAGCATTGTTTTTTTTTTTTTTCCTTTCTTTCTGAGTCATTGTCATTATCCCCATTTTAGAGATAAACAAACCCAGGCTTAGAAAATTTAAATAACATGCCTGAAGTCATGCAGTTATAGGGAATAGAATGTGAACCCAGATATGTGTGATTCCAAAAAACTATGCTCCTCCCAGTCTACTGCCCTACCTTCTTGCCCTCTTTTGAATCATTTTTCAACAATCTTTGGTTTCATCCACTATAAATAACACAGTCACATATCCCCAGATGATAGCTTTATATAAGCATTTCTCTTCTTTGCTCAAAAAAATGTTGTAAAAGACTGTAATAAAATCAACATGTCCATTGAAGATACATAAAATTTCTGTATTTTTTGTCTCATCATCTGGTCTGGTCCTTGAATGAGAAATGTGACGTCACATTGCTTTTGTAAAGACGTGTCTGCTGTCATAATCATTAACGTCTTTTTTTTCTGCTCACATGATATTTCTATACATAGAAATTTTCCAGAGAATGGTATCAAAGTTTTTCCATCATTCACCTTCCTTTGCCCTCCTTTTTTTTAAATAGGGGAAAAAGCATGCTTCTATCTGAGGTCTTACGGCACCATTCTAATTCCTCGTGACTTTGCATTGATTTCTGATGGCCTTCCTTCAGTCCTGTAAGCATGTTCGTAATATAATTCGTCTGGATCTGAATTTGAACTCATTAAAAATGACAGGATGGTCTCTTCCTCTAGCTTCATTTAACTGGGTATTCAGTTCCCATTTTGTAATATTTTGTTCTTCTTTTTCCACCTTAAGTATAATTTTCTCTGAATGAAAATACCAAGTCAAAAGAGCCTTGAGCAGCCTCATTTCCTCTGTCTTATCTATTTGAGCTACATCATATTCTCCGATAGGTTCATATTTGTCCTCATAATAAATTTAAATTAACTTTCCTTGTTTTTTTTTTTCAATCTCTGGAAGTCTACTGTAGCATTCCACTTTAGAGTAGTAACTCTTCTCCTCCATTTAAAAAAAAAATCCAAGATTTCAGGTTCCTTTTTGTCCACGATTCCTATCTCTAAGGGAGTCTATCTTGATCAAAATTATGTCAAAGTCACCAATGAGAGCTAAGTAAGCCTAGAAGGACTTTTTGGATAAAGTGAAGAATTTCCCAGTAATAACCTTTTAAAAGTCCTTATAATCACATATTGGGTTCAATGTGACCTATATGTTACTAGCTGAGGTAGTAGGAAAAAAACAAAAACAAGAACTGCCCTTTTCACTTAGTTGCTATTTTGCTTTAACTTTCTTAAAACAAACAAACAAACAAACAAAAAAACGATAAAAGGACAGCTGTTAAATCCTTATCAGTTAGCCTATCCTAGAAGTCAGTCAAATCTTTTGTACTTTGAATTAACATATATTGGAGGCATTCTGATGTGTTTGTATTTTATTATTCCTATTGCTATTATTAAGGAACCCTGGTGGTGCAGTGGTTAAAAGGTGCTTGACTGCTAACAGAAATGTTGGCACTTCAAAACCACCAGCAGCTCCATGGAGAAAGATGTAGCAGTCGGCTTCCATAGAGATTTACAGCCTTGGAAACCCATTGGAGTCGCTATGAATAGGAATCGACTTGACAGCAGTGGGTTTTTATTGCTATTATTTAGCATGAACACCTATATAAAGCTTCAGAAATGAATAATAGTGTCTTATGCAATTTTTGTGTCATCAAGACTAGAAATAATTTAAGAAGTATCTTTTGGGTGGACGGGTGGGTCGATGTTTGAAAATAGTTCATTTCTGTGGCCCTATTTCACAGAAATGGCCCAAACCCTCCTCATGCAGGGTTTTCCTAGTCTAAAGTACTACTTCACCTTATTGTTAACAGCTAATTTTTCTAGTGTGTATATAAAAAAGAGTTTTGGGTCATATAATAAGAGAACTTCATAGAATCTAATCTTATTCCCATTTTCTATAAGCTATAGGATATGGGTCTTTGGAAACAAAGAGGAAGAACACAGAGTCCCCCAGGAGCCTGTCTTCTGAATCTTGCTTGAATGTGCCTGTACCCACAGGCTCCATTTCCTTACCACCCAAGCGTTCATTATTTGATTTCAAAATGGAAAGAGCCATTTTCTTTGATTATAAAAATTATGTATTCTAATTGTTAAAAATGCAAAAAGGATGGAAAGTGTGAAGCAGTAACTAAACCAAAAGAGAGGTATAAAGAGGGCACTAAAACTCAGGCCCCAGGGAAGTTGGTCATATTGAAATTTGGTGACACTGCTACCAGGCAACTTAATACTCATACACAACTTCATCAATAATGGTGTCAGAAACTACACACAAGTTTTTTACATTCATTTTCAACATGGCTAAGAGAAAACCCTATAAATAAATGAGTGAGGCAAATACCATACATCCTTTTAAAGTCATTCTGTAAAATTGTTTTACTTTGAATCAGTCATTCTTTAAGACGCTTTAAATCGAGAGCGATTGTATCCTTCAGGGGAGGTTAGTAGCACAGAGATTAAGAGCTACAGCTTCAAACCAAAAGGCTGGCAGTTTGAATCCACCAGCTGCTCCTTGGAGACCCTATGGGGCAATTTCAGTCTGTCCTATAGGGTTGCTATGAGTCGGAATCGACTAGACGGCAATGGGTTTTATGGAGACATTTTGTTTGTGACAGCTATGGGTAGGATGCTACTGGCATCTAATACGTAGAGACCAGGGATGCTGCAAAACATCCTACAATGCACAGGACAGCCCCCCC
>NW_004443937.1:6953499-6965538 GCF_000243295.1 Trichechus manatus latirostris
ATATGCACACAAAATTTTCCAGCCCGATATCAATAGTGCCAAGATTGAGAAACTCTGCTTTAAAGGGACCCCCAAACATCTGGAGCATACCCAAGTTAAAAGTGACCCAGGTGATGAAGAAACTCCCCAACTTGACAATGAATAGTTTATGAGGTCCATGGGACAAAATGTTGGAAATTAGGTAAGTCATGAAAGCTACAGATAACATGGTAGCCCAATAATGTTTATTCTCCATTGTCTTTAAGAATAGAACCAGGCTTAATGCACAGAAACTGTAGAGAAACATATTTTGGCTTAGGAAGAGCTTTCTGTAGTTTTATCTGTCTGACAATGCAATGGGATAACCCAAAGATATGACTAAACTCTTGTGACTGGATATTTTTATAGATGAATGGGAAAGTCTTTTGTTGGGGAAATTTTAAAGGGAGTTTTAGCATTGAATGCAAAATTAGATAAGGTGATCCTGAATGCAAAATTGAATAAGTTGACCCTGAGATCTTACTAAGATTGGCTATGTAACTGTAGGGCCCAGTGTAAAATAAAAATGTGGCACCCATTGTTCAAAGACTATTAAGAATCACCACATGATGACAGAGCAGCAAACCAAGCGGAGGCCCCTTCTGAGCATGGGCCTATGTGACTACACAGGATGCATGCCCATGAAGGCAACCCTGGACCTTACTGAGCCCTGGAATTCTGCACTTCTGTGTTCTATGCCCTCTTCCTGCTCCTCTGTCAAGTCCTCCTCTCTCTCCATTGAGGAATACTTTGTTTCTCTTTGTAACCCTCAAATATGGGTGCTTCTCATGGCTCATTCCTCCATGTGCCATTCTCCTTTCTTTATACATTTTTCCATTGAAAGTTTCTTCCCTTCTCCAAGTTTCAAACATCACAGGCGTTTGTTTGGCTTCTGAATCTATACCTTCACACTCAGAGCATGTTCTTTCGTGGTTCAGCCATCACCTCAAACTCAGTGATTTGGAAACACACCATTTTCCCATTTAAAAAACAAAAAAGTGGTTCCTTGAATACATTCTTGAATTTACCCTCTATCTTTTCTCCCAATACATAGTTCCAATCTCCAAGAATCATTCTTTTTTCTCCATTGTGGTCTCTAGCTTTCAAACTCTCTACTAGACTCTAATTGTCGTGCTTATTATTTCTTGATCAACTGATGGTATAGTTGAGAGGCTCATAGCAGAACCACAAGCACAGGACCTGGAGCCAGATGATCTGGTTGTATTCTTACCTCCTCCAGTAATGGGCAAATGACTCATGATATCTCTGCCTTGCTTTCCTCATCTGTAAAATGGGGTAATGTGAATACCTATATCAGGATTGTTGGAAGGTTTAAATAGATTATCGCATGTGAATTACTTAGAACCTCAATAAATGTCAACTGTTATTATTTTTATAACTTTACGTAGTCTCTTTACTACTAACCAAAAAAAAACAAAAACAAAAAAAACAATACTCAACCCATTGCTGTTGAGTTGATTCTGACTGATAGCAACCCTATAGGACAGAGTAGAACTGCTCCATAGGATTTCTAGGGAACAGCTGGTGGATTTGAACAGCCGACCTTTTGGTTAGCAGCTGGGCTCTTATTGGGTTGTTATGAGTATGGATTTTTGAGTAAACAGACCAGGACTATTATATTGGGTTCATCTTTTCCTAGATGGTGACCTTGGAAGAGGTATCTTCTCTGACAAAATCTCACTTCATTCATCTAAGTATGAACATAGTTGTATCTACATTTCAGGATGTTATAATGATTATACGAGATGACATACATGAATGCTTCTAGTGCAATGTCATTCAACAAATGTGAGCTATCTTCTCAATGACTTCCCAGTGATGGTGAGATATCCCAACTCCTTGCACTCAAGATCCTTATGATGTGGTTTCATTGTAGCTTTCCATTGTATAAAATGTCCATTGGTAGTCAAATTGGCCTATTCATCATCCAGAAACATATACAAACAACTCACTCCTTTATTCTTGTTATTATCTCCCACTCTCTCCAATCCTTTCTATCTGTATGAACTCTGCATTTTCAAGGCTGAACTCAGAACACAGCTCTTCCATGTTATAAACCCATGTCACTCTGCCCAATATTCCTCTTCATCCCCTGAAATCCTGTAACATTTACAGATTAACAGTTTAATGTGGCTCTGTTCTCATTTATTCTTGCATTGTGATTAAGAGCTTACATTCTAGAATCAAGAAGACTCTGTTCAGATTCCACTCATTAGCTATAAGAGTTTGGCAAATTATTCATCCTATCTATGTTTAAGTTTACTCGTTCACCAAATGGGAATAATAATAATGACTAACTCACAGGGTGTTCATGCGGATTGAAATAATGCATTTAATACTCTTACCCAGTATAACGATTTTTAAAAATGTTCAATAAGTGTGATTGCTATTGTTGTTATTAACAATTTCTTATCTACTCCCAAAGACTGCAAGTGCCTTGGGGCAAGAGTTGTGTATTATACGTCTTCATACTTCCTCTACTATGGAGTCTCTTACTTTAATTAATTTTGCTGTGATTAATCACTCCTTCATGACATTTCACCCAAGGAATACTCCAAATCTGGATGACAAAGAATCAATCCCTCATGACTAAAGGGGGACTTGAGATGCCATTCACTGTATTTACTTTGACCAGTGTCACTCACTGACCTTGGGAGCAAGCAGAAGTACTGCCAGTAGCTGTCACAAAACTCTCATCTGACACTCAGTGTGCTGCCTGCTCCTTACAGGCACAGAAAATAGGACTATGGTGCAGGCAGGGCTGACTGTATTTCCTTGTTGGAAACATCATGTCCAAGGCAAGGCCATATTTATTATGTTGCCATATGGTTTGAGTACCATTCCATTTTGTTCCAAAAAAAAAAAAAAAAAAAACCCAAACCTGTTGCTGTCGATTCCGACTCATAGTGACCCTAAAGGACAGAGTAGAACTGCCCCATAGGGTTTTCAAGGAGTGACTGGTGGATTCGAACTGCCAAGCTCTTAACCATTTCGCCACCAGGACTTCTCTATCCCATTACGCACACTAAACTACAGATCGTGAAGCTCCACTCCCAATGGCATTGTGCAGTGAGAGAAAAGCAAGGGTTTCCATTTTTGAACTAAAAAGCAGCAGATTGAACTTGTGTTCCTGTAACACCAACCATCCAAATAAAAATTGGAAGAAAAAATAAATCACTGATCATCATTCTAGACATTTTCAAATACACAAGTTGAATGTCACTGCTTCAGAGAAACTTTTCTTATCGACCTTCTCCAGAGCCAGGAATGTTTGCTTCTTCCTTGAAACATTCTGTCATTTCATCTCTATAACTTCTGAAATCATCTTCCTTTTGTTAAAATTATCTGTTTATATCCTGCTCCTTAGGAGTCCCTAGGTGGTGCACATGGGTAAGTGCTCAACTACTAATCAAAAGGTTGGCAGTTTGAACCCACCTGTAGTCACCTTTGGAGCCCTGGTGGCGCAGTGCTTGAGAGCTCAGCTGCTAACCAAAAGGTCAGCAATTCAGATCCACCAGCCGATCCTTGGAAACTCTATGGGGCAGTTCTACTCTGTTCTACTATGACTCAGAATTGACTCAAAGACGATGGGTTTGGTTTGGGTTTTCTTTTATAGGCACTTTAGAAGGCCTGGCAATCTGCTTTCGAAAGGTCACAGCCTTGAAACCCGTGAAACTATTGCCCTGAGACAATCTTTAAACCTTAAACTAAAAATATTCCCTGAAGTTTTCTTAAAACCAAATAATAGTTTAGCTTGACTAGTAAAAAATGTCTGCCTTGAGCATTATGCTCTTTTAAGATCTATCTGTATAGGATCAAGTCGACAACAGCAACTTGAAAGATTAGATAGGAACCTTAGGGGGCAGTGGATTTGTGTTAATGGAGGAGGACAAGCTCAGAAAAGGAAGGTGAGAATGGTTGCACAACTCGAAGAATGTAATCAATGTCACTAAATGGTACACATGGAAACTGTTGAATTGGTGTATGTTTTGCTGTGCATATTCTCAACAATGACAACAAAGTAAAAAAAAACATTAAAAAAAAACCCTATGGAGCACAGTTCTACTCTGAAACACATGGAGTCTCCTTCCTTGAGTCAGAATTGACTGATGGCAAAAGGTTTGATTTTGTTATTCATCCTGCTCTTTGTAATCTCTTTGAGAACAGGATCAATATATGACTTGTCCCCACATTAATATTAGTTACAATTTTAATAGTTGCCAATGGCAGACACCTATTGGAGTTCCCAAAGCAAAAAGTGGTAGGGGGAGGAACAGGGTTGCAATTTACTATAAGGATAAAGGGGTGTCTTATGAAACCCAAGGGCAAGTTATGTAGCAGGGCCTTAAAAACAGACTAGAATGAGGTACGTGAGCCCTATAGAAAATGCAAGACTTTTTCTCTCCATGTCTTTTCTCTCTGTTCCTCTGATTGACTCATTCTTCTCTCCCTATGCAAACTGACATTTTCTGCTTCCCAGTCTACATGGCTGCTATCAGCATTTCCTGAGTTTACATCTCTCCTATTAAAGCGAGCAGTTGGAGTTGAGACTTGTATTTCATATTTCAAATTTCAGGTTCCTGAGGAAGGGAATTGATTGGCCTAGATGCCCACCCCTCACCCAGTCAGGGCCTGGGGGTGAGGTCCTGTTGTATGAATTGGCAGCCTCTACTACAACCATATGAATCTGTGAATGGGTTCGTAAGGAATAGAATGTCATTGCCAAAAAGTGGAATAGAGAGCTGGTCAGGGCAATCAATCTTTCTTATTACAGCACCTAATGCAATGCCTTCATCTCAGAAATACCTTAGTAACTCAGGTGCTGAACAAACTATATGAGCTGCATTTCCTTCTTGAACTTGGTCTTTACATGAAGGAATTTATTTGAATGTATCTTAATACAGGGCATGTATTTGAAGCTTGTTTCTACATTTCTAAAAATATGATGTCTTCATCAATATGCCAAATAAAAATCCATGGGGAAATAACAAGAATCAAAATAGCATGCTTTAGGAGCTGCTGGACTAGGGATTAAACTGCCAGGATTTTAGAGAGTTCAGCTCAAATCTGAAAATATGCCAAATTAAAAGTGACCTTTGTCATGAGATTTTATGATATTGTTTTAAACATCAATTTAAGCCTTTCTTCTTTTGATTTGGAAACTCTGGTGGCGTAGTGGTTAAGAGCTACAGCTGCTAACCAAAAGGTTGGCAGTTCGAATCCGCCAGGTGCTCCTTGGAAACCGTACTCTGTCCTATAGGGTCACTATGAGTCAGAATCGACTCCACAGCAGTGGGTTTTGTTTTGTTTTGTTTTTTTCTTTTGATTTAGGTTTCCATAGGAATTAAAATAGTAAACGATCATTCATTTGGGACACTGATATTGTTTTTTGAGGTTTATTTTTATTTTTTCTAGGTTTTTATTTTTCCTCATTTCTGCATGAGAAAAGGCTTTCCTTCAAAATATTAGTTAATCCCCCCACCCCCAATCTTTAGGCAGTGGCTGAGTCTGTGATTAGGAAGAAAATGAAATAACATTTTGGTAAAATTCCTTCTGGATTGTGATTGATGTTGGATTATATAAGTTTAGGTGTCGAGCTCACTGAAAACTTCTGGCTGCTAAGACATTTTTAGATCAGTGTACAAAATGAAGATGGTAACCAGGCAACATGGTTCTTGTACGGTTATTAAAAATAAAACGTGCAGCTTCCACGATGCAGAATAATTCTCTGACAAGTCTAGCTTTCACTGTGTCGTTGGCTGGAAGAATGGGTAGGTTCAGTTTGCAGAACTGATCAATCCTTTCTTTGGATTGAATTTATTCTTTTGTAAGATTATGATTGCTAGAAAATTATACACACACATAAATGTAAACACGATAATTTAATATGATTCCTAAAAAAATCTTGAGCATCTCTGCACACAAAGAAATTATACATTACAAATGCTCACATAATCCACTACAGAAACATAAATTTGAGCTTAAATCATTAGGATGCCATCAAGCTTGAATAAACATATGCATACTCTATATACAGCAGAGGGTAACTAATTAAAATTTGGAGAGCTTTCATATAATGAATAACAATTTTCAAAGAATGACACTGAGATGCATTCAGTTATGGCAAACATGCTTCAGTCCTTATTGATGATTCAGAAGACACTTGAGCATGTGATATTGTCTGAATCATCATGATATATATGAAGATAAATAGCTATGTTTAAGTTAAGGGACCTTGTCTTCTATGTTTCTAGTATTGCTTGGGCAACTTCTGGGGCTGTATGTAAAACGGATACAAGACTGGTCAATTGTGTAACACTCTAGAGCAGATGTTGTCAACCTGACTGCACTTCAGAATCACCTGGGGAGCTAAAACATACTGATGCCTAGGCCCCACCAGCAGAAACTCTAAATTATTGGCTTGACTTGGAGTCCAGATATATGTATATATGTATATATATTTCCAATTCTACAAGTAATTCTAATGTTCACAGAGGTGTGAACTACTGTTCTAGAAACAGGTACTCTACAAAGACTTCATTTAGATCATGGAATGGGTTCCTGGGAAGAGGGGCTCTAAACAAGTCAACATCTGTAGGTTGTTATAGCAGAGTACTAGGAAGGTGTGTTCCCAGGCATGAGGTCCCGGCAATCACGCCTCTTTTGTTCTAATATCTGGAAGTCATGGCCTGTGTCTTTAGCCATAGTTTGTTTCAGCTCCCTTCATACATTAGTTGCACCATAAGCCATCCATGTTGCAATGCCCTTTATCATGACCAAAGACTTCTACCCCTCCCTAATTCCCTCCTGGCCTTCATCCTTGTTTCCCTTAACCATTGATTACCTGGAAGTCACCTAGAGGCATCCTAGAACACACGTTTTACCTCCAGCAGGACTCATACCTGCCATAATTTGGTAGCACCTCTAGCACTGTCATCTAAGTGACTTTGGTCAGCCAAAAAAAAAAAAAGAAAAAACCGTTGCGGTCGAGTCGATTCCGACTCATAGTGACCCTATAGAACAGAGTAGAACAGCTCCATAGGGTTTCCAAGAAGCTGCTGGTGGATTTAAACTGCCAGCCTTTTGGTTAGCAGCCGTAGCATGCCGTAGCTCTTAACCATGGTCCCACCAAGGCTCCAAGGTCAGCCAAGGTGAGTCAAAATCATTCCCTAGATACCAGCAGTCTTCAGTCCTAGCTGCACATCTAAATCACCTAGGGAGTTTACAAATCAAACAAACTCTGATGCCTGGTCTCCATACCCCAGCAATTCAGATTTAATTGAGGAGGCAGGCTTCTCATTTTTAAAGCTTCCCAGAACATTCTAGTGTTCAAAGAGTGTTGAGATCCACCTTCCCTAGAACCAAGAACCACAGCATGATCCGCAGACCTGCAGCATCAGTAACACCTGTAACCTTGTTAGAAATACCAGTTCTTCAGCTCTACCGTAGACCAACTGAATCAGAATCTTTGGGAGTACAACCCAGAATCTTTGGGAGTGGGATCCAGGATGCTCACTAAAGTTTGAGAAGCATTTTCCTAGAACATGAAATAATAGACGAAAAAAAAAAGAATATGTTGGAACAAAGAAGTTGTTTAAAAGAAAGTTTTAAAAAAGAAAAAACAAAACAACACAAAACAAAACCATAAAACATCATAGCATGATAAGACAGGCAGTGTGGCTGTGGTTGTCTCCTAGGGAAAAAAATACACAGATACTTCCCACTGTCTTCAGCATTTTAGTGAACAAAGCTACAACAAATTAGCACTGCAGTGGGTACCACTAAAAAGCTGTCTATGTGATTCAGAGATTATGCCAAATGGTTAGGGAAGTAGAAGGGGGAAAGTTAGAACATTGTTAGGGTACCTGCTAGTTCATAAACTAGGTGTTTTCATATGTTTCTCAGAGAATCCACTCAAAACCCCCATAATGTCTTACGGTGGATAAAGAAACTGAGGTTGTGCCAGATATAGTAACCTACCCAGTGTCACAGAGCTGCCAAGGGGAGCCATACTGGGACCAGGTCTGCCTGACAAAAAGACCCTACAGTTTCCACTACAGTTGTTGCTGTTCAGTACTTCCCACCCCCTTCCTATATGCATTCTGAAGTCCTGGAATAATTGCATGGATTCTCAGCTTCTAAGAAGTTTCCATGCTCCAAGAGTGCAGTGCAATCAATACCCCTTTCCTTTTCTCCCAAATAACCTGGAAAGTCAAACAATTCTTAAAGTAATGCCGACTCCAGCTGTGAGCAATTGGTTCCATGTCTGGCTTGGCTAGGTGAACTGCTCAGACTTGGCAGATACAGGGACCAGGGTCAAAATCTGCCCACTGGAGGAGAAACCCCAACTGAAGTTGCAGAGAAATCTGGCCTGATGGTATAATCATAAAATAGTAAAACTTGGCCATAATCCAAGTAAACAGTGGGCATTAGGGTAGCAGAGGAAGTTGCCAGAGAGCCTGACAGCAGGGTGAAGCTCAGTGTTAAGAGCATTACGGAGGAGGAGACACTGGCAAGTGACAATAATAATAGCTAACATATAGTGGGCATTTACTACGTGACAGGGACTGTCCTAGACATTTTGCATCCAGTATCTCAAGTAACCCTCCCTACAAAGTTGATGCTATTATCTTAGGCTTTTTTTTAAAGAAACTGAGACTCAGAGAAGTTAATTAACATGCAGTTGCACACACCGATTTACTCCCTATTCTCAACCATGCTGTAGAAGAAAATGGCATCAAGGACTTCTAGTAGCATGTAGCACAGCCCCATACCTTAGAAGGGCCCAAATAAGAGGTTGGTATTTAGCAGGGACTCATGTGTCAGATGAATAAGGCAAGTTCCATTTTTCAAAACTGAGGTACCAAGTCAGGGCTGGATGAGAAGCACATGTGACATTTTCCTAACTGCCAGATGATGCCCTGCAAGTACTTCAGTTTTTTCTGCCTGTGTCAGATTAGTCTTAAAGATGAGGCCCTCTTGAGTCAGAGTAGAATCAAGAGGCCTTGAATGAAAGGAAAAGACAAAGGCAGAGCTAGACAAAATCTGTCAGCTTGCGTACTTGGTGACCTTGGGAGCACCTACTTGAATGAATAAATAACCTCAGGGTTTTTGCTTGTCATTCCTATTTCATTTTTTTTTTTTTCAAAAAAGCATCTGTAACCAATAATGGGGTCTTGAACTTTCTGATATTACAATGGAGGGAAGAGTAATTTACAGTATCAATGAATAAAGCACTCAGCCTCAATTCCTTCCTCTCACTGTCTATAGTGCTTTATATACTTTTCCAGAAACTAACCTCTAGCCCTCTCTCGTGTCCTGTAATACACCAAGCTCTCTCCTGTCAAGCACTTTGCACTTTCTATTTCGTATTCCTCCAATCTTCATTTGCCTTACATCTCCTTGTCATTTAGGCCTCAGTTAAAATGCCATTTCTTCAGAGGCCATCCTTGCACCCAATCTAAAGTAGAGCTTCCCCTCCCGTCATTTGCTCTCTATTTCATTACCCTGCTAAGTTTTCCATAGTGTACATTTCACTCTCTGAAATGCTTGTCCATTCATTCGCTAGTGTAGTGTTTATCTAGCTCTACAAGATTACAAACTCCATGAGTATGGCAACCTTTTCATCTTATTCAGTGTTCTATCCCAGCTGCTGAACGGTGCCTGGTACACAGCCAGCACTCAGCAAACATTTGTTGAATGAATGAACTCCCTCAACCATTGCATGAAAAAACAAGCCTTCAAATTTGTTCATATCACTGTTTTCAAGGAAAATGCATTAGAAACAAATACTTTATTGTAATTTAGAGATATTTATGAACAGAACAGGGATCCCTGGTGGTGAAGTGGTTAAGACACTCAGCTGCTAACCAAAAGGTCGGTGGTTTAAACTCACCAGCCACTCCATGGGAGAAAGATGTGGCATTTGCTTCTGTAAACATCACAGACTTGGAAACCCTATGGGGCAGTTCTACTCAGTCCTATAGGGTCACTATGAGTTGAAACTGACTCCACAGCAATGAGTTTGATTTTTTTGGTTTAATGGACAGAAGTAACCAGAAGGTCAATGGTTCAGACCCACCTAGAGGCACCTTGAAAGACAAGTCTGGTAATCTGCTTCCCAAAGGTCACAGCCTTGAAAACCTTATAGAGCAGTCTCCTCTGCACATGGGGTTGTAGAGTAGAATCAACTCGACAGCAACTAACAACAACAATGAACAGAAAAAAAGTTTATCATTGGAAGACAGTTTCTGGATTTTGGTTCATGATAACAAAAGCCTTATGCCTCTTTGTTAAATGATGAACTTCCTCAGAGGAGATGAAAGATGCATACTTCTCAAGTAATCTTTCCCATCTGAGATCAACTTGAGAAACTGAGTCATACTGACTATGCACACATTCTCTCAACTCTGCCTGAGATTTTATTTGGGTTTTCTTTCTCTGATGTATGCAATAATCACAAATCCTTTGAGAACCAATTCTACCAATTACCCAGCAGTTATATATTGGATCCTCTGAGACATGACATTCAGTGAAGTTTATTTTATCCTCACAAATATTAGTTTAATCTGAATGGGCTGCCTCATTTGAATATGTTAATGACCTACTTATGTCTTTATAAAATGACTAACTCTTGATGGATACTGCACTTAGTTTCTCATATAGTTTGGGATTTTTTCCCAATTGGAAAATAACAGTAATGATAAAAGTCAAAATTCTAAAAACACCCCCTCTTAATTAAGCTATATCTGGCTTCCCTAACTTGATGAGGAATTATGTGGAACAAAAATAAGTAGGTAGATAGATAGATAGATAGATAGATATGAATAAATAAACGTATACCTTTAGTAACTCCCCACAGCCTGAGAGACATGAAAAAGCCAAGAATTCTTCTAGGCAGGTGCCAAAGCTACAGCTTCTGAGAATAACTTGGGAGAGAGAGGGTTGCGCTTTCCAGGTTCATATACCAACCCAGCAGATTTTCAAATAATTCCTTGTTCAGCTGGGATCATGCCTACTGAAAGTATTTGCAGGTTTCACAGTAAGGCTGTCTTTTTTGAAAGGCAGATCTCAGTTGGGAAATTCTCTGGCAGATTCTTGGTGATGGTTTTTGATTTCACATGATCTCATCTAGTTAGTTAGTTGGGGCAGCAGTCTGTCTGGGAATGTGGCTGTTGAGTTCCTTCTTGAAGGGAGAGAAAGTAAAAGAAGATAAAATGGGATCTTAGAGTTCTAGGACAGAGGAGAGAAACACCAGTAGATAAACAACTTATTTGAGGAAAAATCAGATAAAAAGATTAAAAAAAAATGAAGAAACCCTAAGAATTATGTGGGACTCTATGGAAAGGAATAATCTACAAGAGACTGGAGTACCAGAATGGGAGGGGTAACAGAATATACAGAGAGAATTGTTGAAGATTTGTTGGCAGAAAACTTCCCTGATATCATTAAAGATGCCAAGATGCTCATCGAACCCCACGTAAGGTAGATCCCAAAAGAAAGTCACCAAGACATATTATAATCAACTTGCCAAAACCGAAGATAAAGAGAGAATTTTAAGAGAACCTAAGGATAAACAAAAAGTCATCTACAAAGGAGAGTCAATAAGAATAAGCTCGGACTACTCAGAAGAAACCATGCAGGCAAGAAGGCAATGGGATGACATATATAAAGCCTTGAAGGAAAAAAAAACTGCCAGCCAAGAATTATATATCCAGCAAAAATGTCTCTCAAATATAATGGTGAAATTAGGGCATTTCCAGATAAACAGAAGTTTAGAAAATTTGCAAAAGCCAAATCAAAATTACTAAAGGCAGTCCTCTGGTTAGAAAATCAGTAACATCAGATAACAACCCAAGACTAGAACACAGGACACAGCAACCAGATATCAACCCAGATAGGGAAGTCACAAAAATAAATCAAATTTAAAACAATGAAAATAGGAAAACAGATGTCAATATGTAAAAGATGACAACTTTAAAACAAAAAAGAGGGACTTAA
>NW_004443937.1:6965638-6982348 GCF_000243295.1 Trichechus manatus latirostris
AGAAGAACTAGATGGTGCCCAGCTACCACCAATGACCACCCTGACAGGAAACACAACAGAGAGTCCGGATGGAGTGGGAGAAAGGTGGGGTGCAGAACTCAAATTCTAGTAAGAAGACCAGACTTAATGGTCTGAGACTGGAGGAACCCCAGAAAGCATGGCCCCCAATTCTCTATCAGCCCAAAACTAAAACAATTTTCAAGGTCAACTCTTCAGGCAGGGATTGGACTGGACTGTGGGACATAAAGGGATACTTGTGAGGAGTATGCCTCTTAGCTCAAGTAGATCCAAGCAACTAAATGGGCAGCTTCTGTCCGGAGGTGAGATGGGAAGGCAGAGAGGGTTAGGAGATGGTTGAATGGACATGGGGAATGAGGGGTGGAAAAGAGGAGTGTGCTGTCACAGTATGGGAAGAGCAATTAGGGTCACATGACAGTGTATGTATAAATTTTTGCATGGGAGACTAACTTGAAATGTAAACTTCATCTAAACTACAACAATTAAAAAAAAAATAAAGTGCGCCTGACCCAAGCCATGGTGTTAGCAGAAAAAAAAAAAAGAAAGAAAGTAGCTGCTGAGGCTGGTTATGTACAACCAAACACCTCATGGGGTTTGTTTCCTTGGTTTGGAGGTTTAGGATCATAGTTTCATGTGACATTCCTTTGTGTTTAGTGCTTCTATTCTACCTGCTAGTTCACTGCATAGTGCCTGGGGTCTTAAAAGCTTGCAAGTACATCCAAAGTACAACAGATGATCTCTATTTGCCTGGAGCAGTGGAGAAGGAAGGAGAGTCAAGCATAGGAGGAGGAAATGGAATATAAGGCTAATTGCCTCCATGAAGAACTGCCTCCTTTGCCTTGAGACCAGAAGAACTGGATGTTGCCTGGCTACCATTACTGAACATTTTGATCAAAGATTCTATAGAACAGTCCTTATCAAAAGAAGGAAAATGCAGATCAGAATTTCAAATTCTCATAGAATCCAGATTTTCTGGAGCCATAGAAGCTGGATGAACCCCTGAAACTATTGTCCTGAGATAATCTTTAAACCTTAAACCTAAAATATTGCTTGAAGTCTTCTTAAAACCAAACAATAGTTTAGCTTAACTAGAAAAGAATATCTGCCTGGAGCATTGTGCTATTTTAAGATCTACCTATATGGGATCAAATCAACAACAGCAACTCAAAAGATTAGGCAGGAAACTTAGGGGGCAGTGAGTTTATGTTAATGGGGGAGGAACAATTCAGAAAAAGAGGGTGAGAATGGTTGCACAAATTGAAGAATTTAATCAACGTCATTGAATTGTACATGTAGAAATTGTTGAATTAGTGTATCTTCTGCTGGGTATATTCTCAACAACAACAAAAATTAAGTTTTTTTTTTAATTGCTAATGGAAAAGTTTGCACATTTAAGACTTTTTTTACATGTTGACAAGTGACAGTATGTATTACCGTCAAGATCGGTACTGTCGAGATTGTACCAGTTTAGTGTGATAATTCTTATATTCATTATTACTGAAGAAAAAAAGAAGATACGGAAAATATGGAACATCTTGAAAATAACGTAGCATGGAAGGAGGAAGGGGAAGGGGAAGAGGCAAGGCAAGAGGAGAAGAAGGCAGGAGGGTTGGAAAGCAAGAAATTATAGCAGCAACAACAAAAACCCAAGCCCAAAAGAAATGATGTAACTTGTATGGGTGATTGGTGCTCCTGAGCAGAGATCAGACCCGAAACCCTTTACCAAGTCTTGCACAAAACATTTGCCAGCTAAGGCAGGGGTTCAAGTTGAACATCATAATGAGAATAGTGTAGATGAAGGAAAGCAGGAACCATCTGCCACACCCCGGTTCACCACCCACCCTATTGCCTGAAGAAGCAGCCTGTGGCTTCTGGTAGCAGCCTCTTGAAATCTCGCCTCTTAAAGCATCCACTAGAGGAATGGTCATGTTATTTTTTCACCTCTACTGACGTTGATCACCCTGAGCTGCTCCAAAACAACATGTACTCAGGCTTAATAAAGCTCACTTTGCTGAACGCTGCATAGGAACATGATGAATAGAGTTGGGAGTAAAACAGTTTACATTAACCAAGAGGATAGCAAACTTCGTTTATTGAGCAATTAGTTGGTTTAGCCTTAATATTTTGAATCTTACATTCATCTGTGAGGTAGGTGCTACTATCCTCATTTTACAGATGATGAAATGTAGATGCCACTGTAGATCTTTTTTGGAATAATAAATGATGAATTCCATCATTTAATCATTAATCCATTAATGAATAATGAATGGAAAAAATATAAATGAAACAATATGTAGTTGAACAACAAAAAACGTAGTGATTGACCTAGCATAAAATAAGTTAAAATATCTAGTAGTTGGCAGAGCCAGGATTCAAACTCAGGTCCATCTGACTCCAAAGCCAGGACCTTGACAGCTGAACATTTCATGCATAGCCCTTAGTGTTATGTTCAAAGTTTTCTAAATTTCCTCTTACAGTTCTCCCTCTCTTTTTCTTACCTTCTATGTATATGGGGCAGTGGTTAAGACCTATGGCTGCTAACTGCTAAGGTCAGCAGTTTGAATCTACCAGCTGCTCCTTGGAAACCCTACGGGGCAGTTCTACTCTGTCCTATAGGGTCAGTATGAGTTGGAATTGACTTGAGTTTGGTTTTTATATATGTCCAGGCTAACTTGATTTTAATGTAGCTAACATTTACACTCTTACCATGTGCCATGCATTATTCTATACAGTTAACATATATCAGGCCACGTAATCCTCACAGCAATCCTATGGAGTAGATATTATCGTCATCCCCATTTTATAGATAGAGAAACTTAAACTGGTTAGGTACTTGTTCAAGTTCATCCAGCTAGCAGGTGACAAAACCAGACATTGAACCCTAGAAGTTTAGCTTTGGAGTCTGCCTTTAACCATTAAACTATTGATTTAAAATGTACTGTTTATACCCATATTTATTCTCATATAAGTATATTCAGATTACATAAAATGCCCTTCTATTTCCTAGGCATTTTAAAGGAATGACAAATGACAGGCATTCTGGCATTATATAATATGCAACAGCCCTTTGGAGGCATTTTCTGAAATAATATTGCAGACATTATTCCCTCTACCCAATCCATAAACACTTCCCATGGGATTTTTGTTCTTTGTGGGATAATTTCCATTGCCATAATTCTTATTTGTTTTCTCAAAAATAATGGCTGGTTTCCACCACTCTCATCCGAAGATAGAGCCAGCAAATTTGTGGGTGCATCTGAGAACCTAGATTTATCCTGCTAGAGCAATACCGATCTTGGCAAACTGATTTCCATGTCTTTAACTTCAATTTACTTCAATAAATATTTACAGGAACTTGAATTGGGAAGGTGAAGATAAGTAGGGCACAGTCTCTATCCTCCAGGAGTTCAAAGTCTCGAGAGACAGAGGCAGAGAAGGAACTGACTGCCTTTAGCACGGGGGATGTGCAGGCAGGAACACGTGCGGCAGCTATTCTGAGAACACAACATCCAGCACCTGAACCCACTGCAGACATCCTGCAGGTGGTGACAAACTGACCCACAAGGCATGGAGGACCCCCAGTTCCTACAACCAAGCAAAATCATTCTCTTTCAGTAATAGAAAGCCCTAAATTCATCAAATGTGATTAAATCCATGTGATGCTTCCAGTATTTCTTGTGGGCTAATTATGTTAAATTCCTGTTATGGATTGAATTGTGTCCCCAAAAAAGATCTATTGAAGTCCTAATCCCTGTACCTGTGAATGTGGCCTTCTTTGGAAATAGGGTCTTTGAAGATGTTATCAGCTAAATTGGCATGAGGTCGTACTAGAGTGCTATCCTTATGAAAGAGAAGAGACACGGAGAAACATAGCAAAAGCAAGCGTTGTGTATTACTCAAGCTGCAGCTGCAAGCCAAGAAATGCCTGGGTCTACCAGAAGCTGGAAGAGACAAGACAAGATCTTCCCTTAGAGCCTTCAGAGAGAACATGGCCCTGCTGATACTCTGAATTTAGACTTCTAACTTCCAAAATTGAGACAATCAATTTCTGTCATTTTAATCCCTCCATTTTGTGGTGCTTTGATATGGCCACTTACCGTCCACAATACGTTTTGTGAAATAGGATGTTATGTAATTTGGACACTGTGCGAACACCATAGGATTTTCGCCTGCCTTCCATCCTTTCCACGGGGCTGCGGGTGAGACCTCACATTACAGGGACACTTTATTTCAGTCTTGGCCACTTCTGTCCAGACGGGTTCTCCTTCCCACTTGATGCCTTTGGGAGTATACCAGACACCTGAGATACATGTGTTGGGTGCAGGGAACTGTTGCGTTCACTATGAGCAGTTATACCCACTACATGCCATTCTCCAATCAGGATTTCTGATCTCTATTATAACCTTATAGGACCAAGGACGTATGTGCGGTATGTGCCTGAATGGACGTTACGCGGTGTATGACTGTAATATATTTCTAACTGAGATCCAGTTTTATCTTTTTCCACATACCCAACCACTTGCTATTTGTTAGATAATTATTAAAAGGCTATCATTTGAAATGCTATCTTTATTATATATTAAATTCCTGTGTACAGTTGGATCTATTTATGGACTTTTTGTTCTGTTCCAATAGCCCATTGATCGATTTATTCATGTGCCAGAGCTAGACTTCAACTATAGAGAATTTATAATTTGTTATTATAAACCCTACCTTCCTCTTCCCTCAGACCTCTAAAAACTCATACACACTTGCTCTTCTTTTTCAGGGTTTTTCTAGTTCATATATTTTCCACGTTAACTTTAGAGGCAACTTGATTAGCTCTAAAAAAAGAGTTAATATTATTCTTGAAATCATACTAAATTTATAAATTAACTTGAAGAGAACTGACAATTTATGATTCTGAATGGTCCTATCTAAGAGCAAGTGGTATCTTTCCATTAAATCCAGTTGACTTTTGTCTTTCAGGAGAGTATCAAAGTTCCTCTTACAGAGGTTTTGCACATTTTTTTTTTCTCCCTAAGTTCAGGCCATCCAAACCTAAGTATTCTTTTTTATTATTATTTTAATTAGGGTCTTCTCTTCTGTTGCATCTTCTACTTGGTTATTCTTTGTATATAGGAAAATGGATTCTTTTTCCATGTTAATTTTATAAACTGCTGCTTTCTCAACTTTCTTATGTTTGTAGTAGTATTTCCCTGGGTAGTGAAAATGGTTAACTTACTCTGTTGCTAACTGAAAGGTTGGAGGTTCAAGTCCACCCTGAGGTGCCTCAGAAGAAAGGCCTAGTGGTCTATTTCTGAAAAAATTAGCCATTGCAAACCCTATGGAGCACAGTTCTACTCTGAGACACACGAGGTTGCCAAGAGTCAGAGTCAGCTCGATGGCAACTATTTTTTTTGTTTTCTTTTATCCCTAAAGTTATATTCTTAGGGCCCTGAGATAGTAATTCTCCTTTAATGGGGTTAATGTATTAATCAAGTTGCAGCAAAGGTGTATTAAAGTAAAATAGAGGCATTTCTCAGTGGGGAAAATCTCAGCGTCTACCGTGACAACTAGCACATAATACAAATGAGGCAAGAGGCCCAGGAAGAAGAAAGTAGGAGGTGGGGGAGATACTGTGAGCTGAGGGCTCCTGCTCACTCAGAGGGAGCATCGTTCTTCAGTGCCTGCTGATTGATGCCATGGGGGATTGGTCTGTGCTGCCAGATTTTCTGACTGTACAAGCAAAGCCCCAAATCTGAACTTTCAAAGGAAATCTTCAGATTTTTTAAATTGGTTTTTAAAATACTCTGGGACGAAATAGAAGGGACAAAAGAAATCTACAGGCTAAGTATGTTTCACAAGCCAGTTTGTAAAATCTGATAAACAAAGTTATCATTCAGACAAAAAAGAAGCTGTAGTAAGGGGCACTGCAAAAGGATACCTCACTTCCTGTGAGTGTGTTCTTTTCCTACAGGTGCTGTTAAAAATTAGGACAAACTGGTGGCTGAGAACAAAAGACTTTTATTCTCTCACAATTCTAGAGGCCAGAAGTCTGAAATCAAGGTGTCAGCAAACTCATGCTGTCTGTGAAGACTCTAGAAGTGAATTCTTCCTTGCCTCGTCCAGGTTCTGGTGGCCCCAGCATTCCTTAGCTTGTGGCCACATCAAGCTCTGTTTTCACGTGTTCTTCTCCCCTTCTCCTTGTGTGTCTCTCTTCTGTGTGTCTCTTATAAAGATTTAGGGCCCGCTTGGTTAACCCAGTTTGATCTCATCTTGTGATCCTTAATTTAATCACCTCTACAATGTAATTTGTGGTTCTACAACATCCTAATGTTTTCCAAATAAGTTTACATTCACAGGTTCTGGGGGTTAGAGCATGGACATATTTTTGGTGGCCACCATTCACCTGCTATAAAGAGTTATATCATGTTGTTGTTGTTAGTTGTCATCCAGTCACTTCTGACTCATAACGACCCTATGTACAACAGAAGGAAACACTGCCCCGTCTTGTGCCATCCTGACAATCTGTTGCTGTTTTCGAGCCCATTGTTGTAGCCACTGCATCAATTCATCTGGTTGAGGGTCTTCCTTTTTTTCTCTGACCCTCTACTTTACCAAGCATGATGTCCCTCTCCAGGGACTGGTCCCTCCTGATAGCATGTCCAAACTACCATACAGTTACACAAATTGTGTGCACCTTCTACGTTTGTTTTCCAACCAAGCTTTCCCTCCTGTGATGTATTTTTGAAAGCACTGTTATGCCAATTTTTTTTACAAGTTGCTATAAAAAAATTAGCATAGCATGCTTATGAAAATATCTCACAAGGGAGAGCACAGGTATCAAACCAACATAGAAGGTGTGCTGTTTGAGTAAACATACAGTATGTAAGATGAAGTCTCACCATCATCCCTTCTAAGGAGCATTCTGGCTGTACTTCTTCCAAGACAGATTTGTTCGTTCTTTAGGTAGTCCGTGGTATAGCCAATATTCTTTGCCTACACCATAATTCAAAGGCATCAATTCTTCTTCGATCTTCCTTATTCATTGCTCAGCTTTCACATGGGTAACTTTTTTGGGATTACATCATAGAAAGAGAAAAGAGCATATACCAAATATGCATAATTTAATGAGTAATTATAAATTAGGTGCCCATGCAGTCAATATCCAAGTCAAGAACATTAGCAGCATCCTGTATGTCTCCCTTCCAGGATTGTGTATCTTCTCTCTTCTACCACCAGCAATAACCACTATTCTATATCCACCATAATAGTTCTATTGCTTTCTTTATAGTTTAACCACCTATGTCTGCCTCACTAAGCAATGCAACTTAATTCTGCCCCACTCTGAACTTTACATAACATAAATGATACTGAATGCATTCTTTTGTTTCTTTTTTGCTCATTTGTTGTTGCAAGATTCATGTATGTTATTGTGAACAGCTATTCTTCATTCAGTTCCTTTGCTGTACAGTAAATCACAATACATTCAATCCATAATTCATGGCATTTGGTCTGTTTCAGATTTTAACTATTGTTGACATTTCCACTCTAAATGTTCATGAACATGTATCCCAGTGCACTTGTGTAAAATTTCCCATAGGGAATATGCCTAGAAGTAAAATTGCTGGACCTTTAAAGTATGCATATCATCAATGTTAATAGATAAAGCTGATCTGTTTTCCAAAGTAGTTGTACCAATTTACCTTCCCAACAGCAGGGAATGTAAGTTCCCCTGCTTCTCACCCTCATCAGTGACTCCTCTTCTCTTCTCTCTTCTGCTCTCCTCTCCTCCACTTCCTCCCCACCCCCATCCTCTCTCCATTTCCCTTTCCCATCTCTTGCCTTGCCTTGCTTTCCCTTCTGTTCACATCCCCTCTTTCCTCCTCTCCTCCCCTTTCCCCTTTTTCTCTTTTTCTCCCCTCCATCTGTCTGTGTTTTCATTCTTTTTTGTTGTTCATGGATTCATGCTTCTATTCCATTAATATCATGTGCCTATGATGTGCCAGGAGCTCTGTATTTCTGAATCATTAGCACACCCTGCCTGAGTTGGAAGCAGATCATGAAGTGTTAAGAGCCTCTGCTTTACAGGCTGGTGAAATGGAAGCCTGAGGTGCTCACTGCCATTTGCCTTGGCAGGAATATTGGCCTGCAATGCATGGCTTGTGTTGAGGAAGCAGTGATCAAGCCCCATTAGTATTTGCCAGTCTCCCTTGGCCCTGGCTGAGCAGGCAGCTCTGTCCTCTGACCCTCTCTCGATATTCTGATACTTTCCGTTTCATACCACAAGCTTGTGAGAGCTTTATTCCTTCTCAGCAGGAAAAGTCACCTCCCAAACACACTACCTGGGATGAATGATATCTCTCTTGATTTGCACACTCTGAGTCTCAACCACAAATTTCAGAGGGTGTTTGGGGGCAGCACCTCATTTAAAGGAGGGAAGAGCCAGGTAAGTGCAGTAGTAGTGCTAACTAAAACCCTGTTCATGATTTCCGTCTTATTCTAAGTTTATTTCCATGATTATAGGAATGTTGTTCAACATGTATTCAATGGGACGTTTGCTTAAGGATAACCTGGAAATTAATTTCTGAAGTTAAACTCATATGTTCAACAAGAGGAACAATTTCATACTAAGAAATTCATCTCCTCCATATGAAAGAATGATCTTTCTCCAATAATAACTCTGACTTTACTTCCTGTGAATTGATATCCTGGTCTTGGTGCCTTGGTTGCATTTTCAAACCTTGGTAATTTAACTAATAATAAAGGAATGTGTAGCCAGATCACTTTTGTCTTCTTCTGAGCTCTAGGAAGCATGGGGAGAAAGTCTTGCTTCACTGTGATACATACATACACACTTACACACACACACACACACACACACACACACATATTATTAGATTATTAATAGTTTAGATTATTGGAGTTATTCTGATTTCTGCTTCTATCCCTGACTCTATTCTGTGCCTTGATGATTGTACACCTTCCACTGAATAGCCCATCCCCACAAAAAAGACAGTGTGACTCTTTAGTCTGCAGAAACTGTAATTAAGGCCAACAGTGATGACACAGTGACCGGAGCCAGAGAAAAACATTTGGACCACTCCATTTCAGAAGTCCCTTGTCTATTAATAAAGAGAAGTTATGGTTTGTGCCTAACCCAAAAGGCTGCCAAGATACATTCTGAGGCATTGTAAAAACAAGACTACAACAAGGTCTATTTAAAAACAAAAACAAACTTTAATATCTCACTGACAACTTCATTTTTTTTAATTAATGAAAATAAAAAAGGGAATAAGTGAGACTCGATTTATCTTTTGTCATGATCCCCCTAAAGAAAAATGAGCAGATTGTTAGGACCTAAGAGAAATCCAACTGAGCTAAGTGGAAATAAGTCAGCAGGATTAACTCAATTGAATAATATCCATTCGACTTTTGCTTTTGTTTCTTTTTATTGTCTGAGAGGAGCTCTGTGTACTGCAGCTGGATTTGGCTCTAGCATTGTTAGCCATGTAGCCAATTTCACCATTTTGATTGACTCACCATCCATTCTAGCACCTGACCAGGTAATTATTTTACTCTTCTGCCTGTTGAACCAACCATTTGCCTAGTGGAATTGATAGCATATGTAGTGGTTTGGTGGTAGGACATCTAGTAGTTAGAGAGGAAGTGGCATTGTAAATGGGGAACAATACTCCATAGCAATAGTTCTCAATCTTAGGTGGACATGGGAGTCTCCTGGGGGACTTGGGAAGAAATAAAAGACTCAGATCCTATCTTAGGTCAATGAGCCTTGGCTTCTGGGTTCTTTATTGGCCCTCCACATGTTTGTGATGTTCACCAAAGTGTAAGAATCACTGATGTACAGTGTAGGAGTCCAAAGCCAGGGTTTAGAACAAGGCAGACCTCAGTTCAAATCCCAGCTCAGTCATTTACTATCTGTGTGCACTTGAACAAGTGACTTCACCTCTCCGAGCCTTAGTTTCTACCTCTATTAAATAGGGATATGGTTAGCACCCCATCCTAGAGCTGACGTGAGGACTAATGGGAAAATGTATATAAATGTCTGTAAAATACTTATTATTTTGTTGTTGTGTTTCTTTTATTGTGACTATGAATGCAATGTTTAACAGGATCAAATAGAAATCTGCCTGACATCAAGATTTTTGAGAACTACTTGGAGGATTAGCTTATTCATCTATTTATTCACTTCTTGGATAAATATTTATGCCATTGAGTTATTAGAATTCCAGTAGCACTACCATGTAATAGGTTGCATGTACATAGAAGATAGTCCATTCACGTTTATTGACTTTCTTGCCTAGTTATCCTGGGAAACTTCATAATGTTAGAATGGCTTCAACATTCCTAAAACATAGTACATGGTATTCTGTCTGAATTAAATATCTAATCCCTACCCATCACCTTCTCTCAGTTAAAACCTAGTTTTCCCTTTTTCTTAGCTAAGTATCTGCTTCCTCCAGGAAGCCCTCCTTGGCTTCCTAAGTCAGCCATTTCTCTACTCTGTTTTCTCACAGAATCACATACCTTTCTTTTATGGAAGCCATCACAGTTGTAATTATATATTTATTTATATAATACTTTGTAAGGACTATCTCCCCTACCAGGCTGGCTATAAGCCTCAGAAGGAGCCAGGTCTGTTTTAAACACCAAGGTTTCTGAGTGCAGAGAACGGTACCTGGCGCACAGAGTAGGTACTCAGTGAATGTTTAATGGATGAGATTGAACAACCAGTTGATATTATACTTTACGAGGCACAATTTTGATGGCTTTGAAATAATAACTCCTTTAACCCTCTTAACAGTGCTATAAGGTAGGTATTAATATTAACCCCATTTTACAGATGAGGAAACTGAGACAATAGCTGAGTAATCTGCCCAAGGTCTTACAGCTGGAAAGTGGCAAAGCTGGGATTCAGACCCACACACCATGACTCCAGTATCTGTGTTCTTAACCACTACACTATGCGGCCTCCCTTATGACAGGAAGAAAGCACAGCTCTGATACAGTTTGGCAGATCAAGTCTCTAGGAAACCACCCAAAACATGTATTTGCTCTGTTAGTACCAGGTTGAGGATCTGAGTTTTCCCGTCAAGGTGGGTGGATCTTCAGGGGAGATAGTGAAGAACTATTTGGGGTTGCCAGAAGGCAGTCTCACAAATCCTGAGACACAGCATCAGGACTGAAATTCCAGGCTGAGAACCCAGAGATAAAATGGGAAGACAGGCAAGGAACACAGCTGCCACAGACTGCAAAGGAAGCCAGAGTGGCAATGTTCAGGGGTGTATACCTAGACCGAGCACACCAGGCGCATTCACCAACAGGTAACACAGCTCCCTCCATCTGTCCCTGGCCTGCAGATGGCCAGGGTAGGGCAAGGCAGAGCTCCTGCTATGCTTTGCAGGGCACTAAACAAAGGCCTCAACTACAGAAACAAGGCAAAGAAGGACCCTCTTATCTAAAACCACCTGTTGCCATCAAATTGACTTCAACTCATGGTGATCCCATCTATGTCAGAGATACTCCTGGGTGGAGTTGCACCTCCAAACTTTTGGTTAGCCACCCAGAGCATTAACTGTTTGCACTACCCAGGGACTGCCAGGGATAAACTCAAGGCTGAGAAGGTGAGGATGCTGAGACCTACCAAACTGGGCTGGAACTATTTAAATCCTACCTGCTGAAGTTCAACGTTGGCCCTAGAGCCCTGCTATTCAAAGGAGCAGCATCATGGACATCACCTGGGGCTTGTCAAAAATGCAGCATCTGAGGTCCCATCCCCAACCTTCTGAAGCAGATCTTGCATTTTTCGAGATCTCCAAGGGATTTATCTGCACGTATATTTGAAAAGCAAGGGCAGTAACCACCCTTCGGGTGAGGGTGTCCAGCCACTCCAGGTGTGAGGAAGAGGAAGCTGAGAACCAGACCAGGTGTATGAGTGAAAGGACAGAGGTTTTGGCTAAGAAAGCCTGACCCTCGTCCACTTCCTGCTCCAGTGGAGGCAGAAAGCCCAGAGGAAGTAGCTAGCATAGGACTGGTCTCTGTGGTGCTGGCTTTATTCCTGGAAATCTACTCGTTCTAAGGTAGAATAGAGGGAAGTCCTTCCTGCTTTCTCTCACTTCTTTCTCTTGTAATACCCTATGGTCACCTGCCTGCATGTTAGCTGCCTGCAAACTAGTCCTTCTTTTACCAACACACTTCTGCATTTCCAGCAGACAGAGGCTAAACAGAGATTCATTCTGAAGTGATTAAAAAAAAAAAATTTCTATGGAGTCAATTCCGACTCATAGTGACACTCCTGTAGGACAGAACAGAACTACCTCATAGAGTTTCCAAGGCTGTAATCTTTATGGAAGCAGACTGCCACATCTTCTTCCTGCAGACCCACTGGTGGGTTCGAACCACCAATCTTTCATTTGGCAGCCAACAGCCGAGTGCTTGACCATTTCAATTAAGACTTTTTAAATGATGCGTTCCACCCTAAAGATGTTTTCTTCTGAGTTGGGGAATGTGTGAACCCATGATACAGTTTGTGCCATTTTAGTAGTTCCTATTCTGAGCCTGGCTTGGGGTTCAAACCCATGGCATGTGGCAGAGAGCTTGTTTTTAAAGTTCCTTTGTGTTCTGTTGAGGACACTTCTTCCTTAAGAGTGTGTTCTTGTTTTGATGTTGCACAGAGGGTGCTGGGATAATAAATGATGGTTTCATTCATCTATTGCTGCATAACAAGCCACCTCAACAGTTAGGGGCTTAGAAGAAAAATCACCCCACGTCTGTAATCAGGACTGGCCTCAGCTAATTGGTTCTACTAATGCAGTCAGCTGGAGGACTGGAATGTTTAAAATGGCTTTACTCACACGTGTGTCACCTTAGCTGAGATGGCTGGGCCAGCTGCTCCACGTGGTCTTACATACCCCCTTAGAGAGTGACAACTAACTGAATTCTAAGCAGGAGTATTCTGAGAGTACAAGCCACCTTGTGCATAGCCTGTGCTCGCACTGTATCTGCCATTGTCCCATGAACAAGTGCAGAGTCTACACAGGAGACTATGAAGTCTATGTATAAGGGTATGAAGCCCAAGAGATGTGGCTTATTGGGACCACTGATGTCACAGTCTACCACATTCTTTAATCTGTTTTTTTTTTTTTTTTTTTTTTGGAGAGAAAAGTGAAAGCTGATCACCAGTCAGTGTGTGTGTGAGTGTGTGTATGTAAGTATATGCATAACCAAGTACATGTAGTATTCTTGGAAACATTTGAGGACTTGTCTACCTTGCCCCAAAGATTCTCCTTTGTTTAGGAATATTATGTTATTCCACCAAACAGTCAGCTGGGGACAGGGGAGTGGGAGAGGCAGACATACGGGGAACAGTGAGGAAGGAGAACAGCCAGTCAGATTAATCAATCAGCTCTGAGGATCAGAAGGGGATCTGATACTACAGCCAGATTACTTTCAAATAAGTTCAGGTGATAAATATACCAGGGCAATTAGCTGGGTACTGAGTCAAGACTCTCTTGTTCTAATAACAGCCTAGAAAATGAACTAAAAGATGTAAAATATTCTTTTTATATTCCCTAAAATGTTATGTAATATCCTCCGCTTTATAGGTCTCTTCTCCTCCTTTTTTTTTTTTAATCCTTGCCTTGACTACTTATTTCAGATTTTTTTCCATCCAGGGCTTAATATATGTCAGGCCCTGAATTAGGTTCTGGCATTTAGTGATAAAATTAACCTTGGGTGATCCCCTCATGGAGTATAACCTCTGGGCTTACTCTTCTATGGCTGTGAAGTTAAGGGGAAGAAAAAGAAAGAATAAATAATGTGAAAGTAAGTCCATTTTCTATGTTTCTTAACCTTAAACTCCTCAAGGTTCCAATGTCTTCTCACTGCCATAAATAAGACCCCGGAAAGGAAGGATGTGGGGTCATCTTCATTTTTACAGATGTGTGGAAGGAAGATCAGAAAGGTTAATTATTTGCTTGCTCGTGTTTCCACAACTAGTGACATTAGTGGAGCTGAGATTTAAGACTTGGCCTTGGGACACCAAATCCAATCTTCTTTTCCACTCTGATTCTCACAAGACCTTATGGCCCCACTGGAAACTTTAAAGTTGCACTATCCTGAAGAGGTAGCTAAAGAGTTCTCAGATGCCAGGATTTCTTTTGGCCTCTATTCATCTAGACATTTTTTTTTTTTTTTGAAGGTTAATTATTGATTTAATGTCTTTAAAAAATATAGGCCTATTCAGATAATCGATTTCTCCTCATATTGGGCAAATCTGCTGCAAAAGACCTCTTTAAAGTGCTACAAAGCAAAGATGTCACACCTTGAGGACTAAGATGTGCCTGACCTAAGCTGTGGTAGTTTCAATAGTTTCATATGTATGGGAAAGCTGGACAATGAATAAGGAAGACTGAAGAATTGACATCTTTGAATTATGGTGTTGAAGAAGAAGATTGAATATACCATGGACCGCCAAAAGAATGAACAAATCTGTCTTGGAAGAAGTACAGCCAGAATGCTCCTTGGAAGTGAGGATGGTGTCTTTTGGACATGTTATCAGGTGGGACCAGTCCCTGAAGAAGGACATCATGCTTGGTAAAGTAGAAGGTCAGCAAAAGAGAGGAAGACCCTCAAGGAGATGGACTGACACAGTGGCCACATCAATCAGCTAAAGTATAGCAACAGTCGTGAAAATGCTGCAGGACAAGGCAGTGTTTCGTTCTGTTGTGCAGGGTCGTTATGAGTTGGAAATGACTCGACAGCACCTAACAACAACAACAGTTCTCCTCATATCAGTTCTGGTAGATTGTGTCCTTCAAAAAATTGGTCCATTTCAACTGAGTTATCAAGTTTATGGGAAAAGAGTTGCTCTTAATATTCCTTTGTTATCCTTTTCGTGTCTATAGGATCAGTTGTGATGGTCCCTCCTGCATTTCTACTATTAGTAATTTATGTCTTCTCTCCTTTTTTCTTGGTTTGCATGGTTAGAGGTTTAGCAGCTTTGTTGATCTTTCAAAGAACCAGCTTTTGATTTTCTGATTTTTTTCTATTAATTTCCTATTTTCAATTTCATTGATTTCTGCTCTAATTTTTAAAAATTATTTCTCTTCTCCTATTTACTTTGAAATTAATTTGCTGTTCTTTCTTGAGTTTCTTAAGGTGGAAGCTTAGAATAGTGATTTACAACCTTTCTTCTTCTCTGTATATGCATTCAATGCTATGAATTTCCCTCTTATTGCTTATGGAGCACTGAGTTTCAGATTACAGTGACGGAAAAGTCACACTGTTTAAGGATAGAGGTGCATAGCTGATTAATGTAATTGTGTCAATAAGTTTTACGCTTGTGAAAAATTAAACTGGCAAAAGTTGTGTTATAGATATATTTATAACAATAACAAAAAAAGTAACTGGTTAGGCTGATTATATAAAACCAAATACCTCATGGGATTTGGTTCTTTGGTTTGGAGGCTTAGGATCATAGTTTCATGGAATATCCCAGTTAATTGGCCTAATATCACGTTTAGTCCTTCTGTTCTACCTCCTCTTTCATTGCACAGTGCCTGTGGTCTTAAAAGCTTGCAAGTGGCCATCCAGCTTTCGACATTTGGCCTCTATTCACCTGGAGCAGCAGAGGAAGAAGGAGATTCAGGAATAGAAAGAGGAAATGGAATGTGTGGCTGATTGCCTCGATGAACTATTGCCTTCTTTGCCATGAAACCAGAAGAACTAGATGTTGCCTGGCTACCATTACTGAATGTTTGATTAAAGATTCTATATAAGAATTCTGATCAAAAGGGGGAAATTTTAGAACAGAATTTCAAATTCTCATGGAATTCAGACTTTCCAGAGCCATGGAGGCTGGATGAACTCCCAAATTATTGCTCTGAGATAATCTTTAAACCTTGAACTTTAAACCAAAAATATCTCCTGAAACCTTCTTAAAACCAAACAATACTTTAGCTTAACTAGTAAAGAATGCCTGCCTTCAGTATTCTGCTTCCTTAAGAACTATCCATATGGGATCAAACTGACAACAGGAACTCAAAAGATTACATAGAAAACTTAGGTGCCAGTGAGTTTATGTTAATGGAGGAAGAACAATTTGGAAAAAGAAGGTGAGACTGGTTGCACAACTGGAAAAATATAATCAATGTCACTGAATTGTATATGTAGACATTGTTGAATTGGTGTAAGTTCTGCTGTGTATATTCTCAACAAAAATAAAATACATTAATAAAAAAAATTTTCTTGTGACCAGTTTTCACTGCATTCCACAAATTTTGATGAGCTGTTTTCATTTTTGCTTAGTTCAAATATTTTTTAATTTTTTCTTGAGATTTCTTCTTTGACCCATGTGTTATTGAAAAATGTGTTGTTTAACCTCTAAATATTTTAGAATTTTTGAGCTATCTTTCTGATATTGATTTCTAGTTTAGTTCCATTGTGGTTTGAGAGCATACTTTGTATGACTTCTACTGTTTTAAATTTGACAAAATGTGTTTTATGGCACAAAATGTGGTTTTTCTTACCGAATGTTCCATGTGAGCTTGAGAAGAATGTGTATTTTTTTATCCTTTTCTTTTATTGTATATTATTTTTTAAGTTTTTTATTGTACTTTAGATGAAGGTTTACAGAACAAATAGTTTCTCATTAAACAGTCAGTACACATATTGTTTTATGACATTGGT
>NW_004443937.1:6983529-6984586 GCF_000243295.1 Trichechus manatus latirostris
ATGGGCATCTAGGTTGTTTCCATCTTTTTGCTATTGTGAACAGTGCTGCAATGAACATGGGTGTGCATATGTCTATTTATGTGATGGCTCTTATTTCTCTAGGATATATTCCTAGGAGTGGGATTGCTGGATCATGTGGTATTTCTATTTCTAGCTTTCTAAGGAAGCACCATATCATTTTCCCAAATGGTTGTATCATTATGCGTTCCCACCAGCAGAGCATAAGGATTCCGATCTCCCTGCAGCCTCCCCAACATTTGTTATTTCCAGTGTTTTTGATTCGTGCCAGTAATGCCGGGGTGAGATGGTATCTTATTGTGGTTTTAATTTGCATTTCTCTAATGGCTAGTGATCACAGGCATTTCGTCATGTGTCATTTAGTCACTTGAATGTTTTCTTTGGTGAAGTGTCTGTTCATTTCCTTTACCCATTTTTTAATTGGATGGTTAGTCTTTTTTGTTGTAGAGGTGTTGGATTTTCTTGTAGGTTTTAGAGATTAGACCTTTGTCTGACTTATAATATCCAAAATTTTTTTCCCAGTCTGTAGGTTCTTTTTTTACTCTTTTGGTGAAGTCTTTTGTTGAGCATAAGTTTAATATTTAGAAGATCCCTGTTATCTAGCTTATCTTCTGGAGTTTATATGTTGTTGGTTATGGTTTTTATCCTGTTAATGCCGTGTATTAAGGCCTCTAGCGTTGATCCGATTTTTTCTTCTATGAACTTTATAGTTTTTGGCTTTATATTTAGATCTTTGATCCATTTTGAATTAGTTTTTGTGTATGGTGTGAAGTATGGGTCCTGTTTCATTTTTTTTTTTTTTTTGCAGATGGACAGCCAGTTTTGCCAGCACCATTTGTTAAAAAGACTGTTCCCCATTTGATGGACTTTGGGCCCTTGTTGAAGATCAGGTGACCATAGGTGGATGGATTTACATCTGGGTTCTCAATTCTGTTCCATTGGTCAACGTATCTGTCAAAACAGTACCCGGCTGTTTTGACTACCGTAGCTGTATAGTAGGTTCTGAGGTCAGGTAGTGGGAGTCCTCCTACTTTCTTCT
>NW_004443937.1:6984697-7001170 GCF_000243295.1 Trichechus manatus latirostris
CCTGATTTCCTTTTCATAGTTCTCTTTATTGGTGTATCCAACTGATTTTTGTATGTTTATTTTGTATCCTGGTCCTCTGCTGAATCTTTCTATTAGTTCCAGTAGTTTTCTCTTGGAGTCTTTAAGGTTTTCTATGTATAGTATCATATCATCCACAAACAGGGACAGGTGAACTTCTTCATTACCAATTTGGCTGCCCTTTATTTCTTTTTCATGCCTTATTGCTCTAGCTAGAACTTCCAGCACAATGTTAAATAGGAGTGGAGATAAAGGGCATCCTTGTCTTGTTCCTGTTTTCGGAGGGAATGTTTTCAGCCTCTCTCCATTAAGAATGATGTTGGCTGTTGGTTTTGCATAGATGCCCTTTATTATGTTGAGAAATTTCCCTTCTATGCCTATTTCATTGAGAGTTTTTTTCAGGAATGGGTGATGGGCTTTGTCAAATGCCTCGTCTGCATCAATTGAGATGATCATGTGATTCTTTCATTTATGTGGTGGATTACGTTGATTGAGTTTCTAATGTTGAATCATCCTTGCATACCTGGTATGAATCCTACTTGGTTATGGTATATTATTTTTTTGATATGATGTTGAATTCTATTGGCTAGAATTTTGTTGATAATTTTTGCATCTATATTCATGAGATATATTGGTCTGTAATTTTCTTTTTTTTTGTGGTGTCTTTGCCTGGTTTTGGTGTCAGGGTTATGCTGGCTTCATAGAACGAATTCGGAAGTATCCTTTCTTTTTCTATGCTCTGAAATAGTTTGAGTAAGAAAGTGTATTTTTTTTATTGTTGGATGGAGTATTCTATAAACGTCAACTAGATCCAGTCGATTGATGGTTTATTCAGTTCGGCTATATTCTTACTGATTTTGTTCCTGCTGGGTCTGTCAATTACTAACAGAGAGGTGTTGAATTCTCTGACTGTAATAGTAGATTTGCCTCGTTCTATCTGATTTTGTTACAGATATTTTGCCATCCTTTTTTTAGGCTCGTGCATATTTACGATTATTATGTCTTGGAGAATTGACTCCTTTATTATTATGTAATGCCCCTTTTACGGTTCCTGGGTGGTGCAAATAGTTTCCGCTTGACTACTACCCCAAAAAAAAAAAAAAAGTTAGCAGTTCAAACCCACACAGTGGCACCCTGGAAGAAAGGCCTGGCAACGTGCTTTCCTAAAGATCACAGCCAAAAAAAAAATCCTGTGAAGCTTGGTTCTGCTCTATAACACATGAAGTCGCCATGAGTTGGAATGGACTCTATGTCAATGGGTTTGATTTGATTTTTGGTTTAGTGCCTCTTTTATCCTTGATAATTGTCCTTGCTCTGAAATCAGCTTCATCTGAAATTAATATATTTACCCCAGCTTTCTTTTTGTTAGTGTTATCATAGTATACCTTTTTCCATCCTTTTATTTTAATCTAAATCTATCTGCATCTTTATATTTAAAGTGAGTTCCATGTAGACAACATAAATTTGGGTCTTGTTTTTTAATATACTCTACTAGTCTCTCTCTTTTAATTGATATTTTTCAACCCTTCACATTTAAAGTGGTTATTGATATAATCGAATTAATATCTACTGTATTTGTAGCTTTTTTTATTCATGACCTGTGTTCTTTGGTTTTGGTCTTCACTTTTTTAATTTTATTTTTGCCTTCTCTGGTTTTAATTGGATAATTTGCAGGATTACATTTTGTCTCCTTTCTTAGGATATCAATTATATATATATAATTGCCCTAGAATTTTCCATTTACATTTACAATTAATCTAAGTCTACTTTCAAATAACAATTACCACTTTACTAGTAGTACAGTTACCTTATAAAAGAGTATTCACAATTTCTCTCTTCCATCACTTATAACATTGTCATAAATTTCAATCATCCATAAGCTGTAATCGTCTAATATATTGTTGCTATTATTATTTTACACTACTGTTATCTGTTTGATCAGTTAAGAATAGGAAATATATATTTATATATCTATACATCTTCGTTTATTCTCTTATGCTCTTTCTTTCTTTTTGCAGACCTGAGTTTCTGACCTAAATAATTTTCCTTATCTTTGAAGAATTTCTTTTAATATTTCTTACAAAGCAGGTTTAATGGCTGAAAATTCCCTCAATTTTTGTTTGTCTGAAAAGGTCTTTACTCCTCCTTCACTTTTAAAGGATAATAGATACAGAATTCTAGGTTGGTGTTTCTTGCTTTTGTTTTTCTTTCAACACTTTAAATATTTCATGCTCTTCTTGCTTGCATGGTTTCTGAAGACAAACCTAATGTAATTCTTATTGTTTCTTTTTAGTAAGGTGTTTTTTACCTCTGACTTCTTTCAAGATATCCTCTTTCTCTTTGATTTTCTGCTGTTTGAATATGATATGCCTGGGTGTAGGTCATTTTTTTTTTTTTTTTTTTTTTTTTTTTTTTTTTTTTTTTGGCATTTATGCTGCTTGGTGTTCCCTGGGATTTATGGATTTGTGGTTTGATGTTTTTCAGTATTTTGGAAAATTCTCAGTCATCATTACTTCAAATATTTCTTCTCTTCCTTTCTCTATTTCTTCTCCTGGTATTCCCGTTATGTGTATGGTGAACCTGTGGTAATTGAGAACTCTCCCACAGTTCTTAGACATTCTGTTCCATTTTTTTTCCCCTCTTTACTTTTTGGTTTGGGAAGTTACTGTTGGTCTATATTGAAGCACACTGATTCTTTCGTCAGCTGTATCCAGTCTACTGATATGTCCATCCAAGGCTATCTTCATTTCTATTACAGTATTTTTGATTTCCAAAATATCCTTTTGATTCTTTGTTAGTTTCCATATCTCTGCTTACATTACCCATCTATTTTTTCATGTTCTCCACTTTTTCCATTCGAATCTTTAGCATATTAATCACAGTTATTTTGAATTCCTGGTCTGATAATTCTAAAATATCTGCCATATCTGAGTCTGGTTCTGATGTTTGCCCTTTCTCCTCAGACTGTTTTCTGCCTTTTAGCGTGCCTCATAATTTTTGGTTGAAAGTTAGACATGATGTGTTGGGCAAAAGGAACTCGGGTCCTTTCAATTGTAATCCCCTGTAAAGCTTTGCTGATGTTGATATGATGCTAAGGTACGGAGGAAGGAGGGAGAAAGCATTCTATAATCCTGTGATTATATCTCAGTCTTTTAGTGAGCCTGTGCCACCAGGGCTTCTCAGCCTTTTTACTCACCCCTTAAGTGAAACAGGAATGCTAGATGCTGCTGGAGTGGGTAATTCTCTTTTTCCACATCAGTTAGGCTCTTTTAAAATAGTTTCCCTTGAGGCAAGGTTGTTCTCAAGGACAGTAGGGCACTATTTACAATGGTCACTTTTCCCGTCTGTACCCTGTCAGAAGTATGAGAAGATTTTTCTCTAGCTCCACAGTGAGACCTACTACAACTCCTGGAGGTAAAACTTATGAAAGTATGGGGGCCCCCAAGGCTGGGACTTCAGGAGTTTTAATATCTCAATCTAGTCTACCTCTAGTAGTTAGTTAATTACCCTTTAAGTATTGCTACCTGATACTGGATCCAGCAGTGGTGATTTCTCCTCCTGATAGTATTTATTTTCTGTATCTGCATCTCTGTCTCTCCAGGGCAGTAGTTTGCTCTATGACCTAAATTATCTGATGCTTCTAAGAAGAGTTTTTGATATTCAATTTTTCAACCTTTTTCTTGTGAGGACAGGAATGATGACTCCCAAGCTCTTTACATGACAGACTCAACACCAGATATCCTAGACATTCTCCATGAATATTATTAAGCTCTGTGTTGGACTCAGTTTACCTACAACCTTTTCAAAAACTTTTATTTTCCATTTGGGATAGGAAGTCAATAATATGGTAAATTACTAAACAAAAAATGTTCTTAAAATTATATTCACAGGTCTGTAACTGACATGATCAGGGAGACAGAATTTGGTATAATGCTTAGCCTTTGGTGCCTTACTAATTCCTCTAATCTTCTGTTTTCTCATCTGCAAAATGGGAATAATGATAGTTACTACCACATAGAGTGTTGAGATGAATAAAAGAAAGAATCTGTATACATAGCACTTAGCATACAGTATGGTACATAGTAAACATTAAAATTATTAGTTATTATCTTGATGATGATGAAGATGCTCCTGGACTAGTTGACTAGAGATGCAAGGTATGTTGTGTTCATTTTGTCATCTCTAAGGTCTCTAATGCAGATTTCATTGTGAAAATGTTACTTGTTGGCCATATATCTGCCTGACAGATTGAGCTAGTGCTTTAGCCATAAGTTAGCATTAGAATATTTTTTTTCCTCTTCTGTTGACTTTATTACTATTATTATTATTATTTGATTGACAGAAAAGAGCATCCAGTCTACTAAAACAGAAAACCATCACTGTTGTTTTTATTTCCAGACATGCCAACAGTGCCCTGCAAGTGCTGACTTTTTTCATTTAACTTCGTTTAGGGTTTGATGCCTACTTTACGTCCCGCACACTTGAAAACAACAGAAGAAATGTATGGTTTGCTGAATACTGGGAAGAAAACTTCAACTGCAAGTTGACGATTAGTGGGTCAAAAAAAGAAGACACGGATCGCAAATGCACAGGTAATTTCATTCTCTTTGTCCTTCCCCCATTACTCTATGTGGCCAGCATTGAAATGACTGCATCGCTGACAGAAGGAAGCTTGGATGGGGACAAATTGAAAAAGTAAATTGAATTTTACTAGATTGTTCAGAAAAATGGAATAAGAGCATAAGTCTTGCAGGACAAGAGAAATACAGACAAGAATGTATCCTTTTCTGCCTGTCCAACTAGCAGTAATTGACATTTTCATTGATTCTTTGAATGCAGAAGGATCATGTTGCTTTGAATGCTCACACTGATAAATATTAGTTCGTATTCTAGCCAGGAGTATGAAGTCATTTTTGCATAGACAAAAATCTCTGACAAATCCCATACCAGCATCAGTTTAACTGTTACCATGGACAGTATAATTGATTAATGAAACAAAGTGCTTTGGTTTAGAGTAATGAGAATTCTAAAAGATTTTCACAAGGTCTAAGTTAATAAGTCACTTGCTATTTAAAATACACTAAAAATATTCACTGAGCTTCGTATGTAACCTGGCATGAATATTCCAAATAAAATGTATGTGTGTGGGTGAGATATGCATATATACATTTATATCTATGAAGTAGTCGGAAGGAAAACTGCACATCCATTCATTTATTTGCTCACAAATATTTAGTGAGCAACTCCTTTCTGATAAGCACTGTGCTAGGCACTGGCTATATGATGGTGACCGAACTAGGTAAGGACCCTGCTTTCGTGCTGCTTAGAATCTAATGGGGGAAACCAACATTTTGATTAGGAATAGAGTGTGTTAACAATTTGCACCACCCAGGGACTCCTACCACATTCTCCAGAGTTTTAAAAACATCTCAATTTCCTTGGTACCCAATCTCAGGGTCTCCTAACCCTGCAACCTAGACTTTTTCTTCCCAGCTTTGCTGGAAGTAACCTAATTTTCATGTATGTGTAATGAACGTCATTGACTGTGACATATTCTGATCATGAGTTATCCCAGCTGCCATCCCCCAAGGGGACATGAGTTGAGTAAGTATATTTATGTAGGGTCCAAGCTTTCACTAAAAACCCAACTCCATTTGACAGGTGCTAATGCCATTTATAGAAACCCTGGTAGCATAGTAGTTAAGTGCTATGGCTGCTAACCAAAAGGTTGGCAGTTTGTATCCAACCAGGCACTCCTTGGAAACTCTATGGGGCAGTTCTGCTCTGACCTATAGGGTTGCTATGGGTCAGAATCAACTCAACTCAATGACTATGGGTTTGGGTTTTTTTTTTTTTTTTTTTTTTTGGAATGCCACTTATGGAGCCCTGGTAGTTAAGAGCTTGGCTGCTAACCAAAAGGTCGGCAGTTCGAATCCACCAGCTGCTTCTTGGAAACCCTATGGGACAGTTCTACTCTGTCCTATAGGGTTGCTATGAGTCCGAATTGACTCGACAGCAATGAGGTTTCTTTGTTTTTTGTTTTTTTTTCTTTTCTTTTCTTTTTTTAAATGCGATTTATGCTACTTCAAAATACAGTTACATTTTCTCATGGAGATATTGCTAGCTATACACACCAATAAAGTCAGCCCTACAGACTACTTGTAGTTTGGGGGCAGGAAGATCAGATGTGATTATTTCAACTTGAATTTATGTTCCCGCAACCCCACCCCACTGGCTGAGTGCGTTCACTCTTGAAACTTGGCATAAAGTTGCTGTGACACAAAGACAAATTTAGAGTATAATCTCTTTGGGAATAACATGTTTTTATGGAGATAGTAAGGTCAAGGAAAGAATGAAAAATACAGAAATGAGGTGATGTCTCTGATAAAACAGATTGAGATAATCTTGGAATCAGGAAAATCACTATTCCAAAGTGAATAAGAAGCCATGGGTTTTGGCATCTAAGAGGCCTGGGTTTGTGCTCTAGGGCTACCTCTGACTACCCCTGTGTGAATTTGGACCACATATTTATTCTCCCAAAGACTTTCTTCATCTTTGAAATGGGAATAATACAACTTTAATTACATCCAAAATTGATGTAGGGATTAAATTAGATCATGCAAGTAGTAGCTCAGTAAACTCCCCCATCCAAAAAATAAAAAAGCCAGTTGCTGTAGAGTTGATTCCAATTCATGGTGACCTCATGTGTGTCAGAACAAAACTGTGCTTCATAAGGTTTCCAATGACTGATTATTGGAAGTAGATTGTCAGATCTTTCTTCTGAGGTACCTCTGGGTGGACTGAAACCTTCAACCTTTTGGTTAGCAGCCTAGCGCTTAACTGTGTTCCCCACCCAGGGACTCCAATAGTTCAGTAATGCTAACAATTATCTGCTGCTCTGGGCTGAATGCCTGCGAGGGTTTCATGAAGACCTATTGTCTTATGTCAGGCCTGAGGAAGATCAAGGGTGTATATCAAACCCAACAGGAAAATAAGCACGTAAGTATAGACAGGAACTTTTCCCTGAGGCACACATTATACAGTGATATACTACTGTATCTAAAAGTTTGTAGACAGGCCACATGCTAGCTTTATGCATTCAGTTGAGCAAAAAGCACAAGACTTAGGGAATTTCAGCATGCTATCCAGAGAGTCTGTCCAAGCATCATTGGGCCTTGGACATGACCAGTACCTTATATCCCAAATCTTGTACCATTTTATCCCCAAGGTCTTAACTCTCAAGCCCACTCTTCAAATTCAGAAGGAAGTTTAGAGAATCTGAACATATTTGCCCATGACAGCCCATAAAAATTATCCCCCTGTCATATCTTATGGCTTACACAGAACGTTTGTCTAACTAACCTTACTGTTCTGCCAAATGCCACTTTGTGAATACAGATTCATCAGAGTTACCTCCTTGTTGAAAAGGAACTCAGCGTTTCAAAATCCATCATCTCATGAAGGAATAATTTGACTTTCAGAGATTTGTTTTCCTTTTGAGATGACGGATGATGAATAAATTGGTAACTTTTTTTTTTTCCATAACAAGCCATTGTATTCCATTGCTAGTGCTTTCAAGTCACATGATAAGCAAATTTGGTTTTGACTTGAGTCCCTATCAACCAGTTTAGTGTGGAAGGATATCAGGGACTAAAGAATATTCTCTGGTAAATATTTACATTTTGGAAGGTCAGAATCCTTAAGCTGTGTTTTTCTTTATACCTCTCTTCTCAAAGCCAATAGTTTTGTGAAAGGTCTATTTCTTTCTTTTTTTCTTGTTTTACTGTGGAAATATATATAGCAAAACATTTGCCAATTCAACAGTAATCAATTTCAGTGGCATTGATTACATTCATCATATTGTGCTACTGTCACCACTATCCATTTCCAAATTATTCCTCCAAAAGGTATCTTTATTGATGGGGCCCGAAAAGTCTGTTAATAAATGTTGTTAATGGATAAACCATGCATTTCTCATATCTTTTGTTCTCATTTGGGGCCCAGGTTCATCAGAGCCTATATAATTTGTTAACAAGACTATCAGGACAAAGGAATTACACTTAAGTAGATCAAGTGCTTTGAGAATATATGTGCAGAAAGAATTTATGGCTATAGTAATTAGTTTTTCCTGTCATTTTATTATTCTATTCTGAATTGACCTTTAATTGTTATATAGATGTTGTATAGTGGCACCTAATTTATTCAGCATGATTGAGGAATCCACATTAAAATGTTATAGATAAATAATGTCTAACCCCGTGGTCCTCTTAGACTTTTTGAAGCCATTATGATGCGAATCAATATAAAATGCATTTTTACACCTTTGTGCTTTCCTAAAGAGAGGCTTGACATAGATTAATTATGATTTAGTCTGTATGAGCACCCATTATGTGGTTGCGTGTTATTATGGTTCTTTGTTAAATTTTTGATGCTCTGACTTATCTCTAAATATCAGAGTCTTGGTTGACATTTCTTTTGCTACCATGGCCCTTAAATTGTCTTCTCTCTCCTTCCTCAATGTGTAGTTGCTATCTGTTTGGGGATAGCAAACATGTGTCAAAGATTATTAAGAACTTTTATTCATTGATTAATTCATCCATTTAATAGTGAATGTTAAATAGGTATTAAATGTCTCAGAATCATCACCACAATAATAAAGCATATAACTTTGTGGATTTAGAAAGGCATTTTATAGAAACTATTTGGGTGTGATCCCTGGGTGATGCAAGTGGATTGGCTGCTAACCTAAAAGTTGATGGTTCAAACCTACCCTGCCCAGTAGCACGGCCATAAAGATTACAGCCAAGAAAACTCTATGGAGCAGTTCTACTCTGTAACATATGGGGTTACCATGAGTTGGAATTGACACAAAGGAAACAGGTTTGGTTTTGGGGTTTTATTTGGGTGAGTTTTCTAATAGAAAGAATTTAAGTAGATAAGATGCCAATTAATGTAGGATTTCCCCAAATTAAAATTATCTGAATGTCACATCTGAAGTCCCCAGTTTTATCTGAATGTCACATCTGAAATCCCCAGTTTTCTTGGAAAGCCTCTTTAAATCCTTTTCGGAATATAGGGTATTGAATAAAAATCCTATGCCTATAAAATATGATTATGTTTCTAGACATTGGATTTCTGTTATAGATTGAATTATGTCCCCAAAAAATTATGTGTTGTAAATCCTAACCCCTATACCTGTGATTATAATTCCATTTGGGAATGGGTTTTCTTCGTTATGGTAATGTGTCAGTATTAGTGCAGGGTGTCTTAAAGCAATCTATATTGAGATATAAGAAGAGCAGACTGAGCAAGCAACCAAAGAAGAAAGCAGAGATAGGGCAAGATAGATGCCATGCCACATGAAGATCAGCAAGGAGTCAAGGCTGAAAAGAGACAAGGACCTTCCCCTAGAGCCAGCACCCTGAATTTAGACATCTAGTGAGGCCCTGGCAGCACAGTGGTTAAAGAGCTCACCTGCTAACGAAAAGGTTGGCAGTTCAAATCCATCAGCGCTCCTTGGAAACCCTAGGGGGAAGTTCTATACTCTGTCCTATAGGGTTGCTATGAGTTGAAATCGACTAGACAGCAACGAGTAGCCTCCTAAACTGTGAGAAAATAAATTTCTGTTTGTTAAAGCCATCCACTTGTGGTTATTTCTGTTACAGCAGCACTAGATAACTAAGATAGTTCCCATATGTAATAGTCCCCCCCTGCCCCGCCAAGAAAAAGTCTTATTGTAACATTAAATGCGGTGCTATAATTCTATGGCTTGGCTTTGAATTCACTTAGATCTGAAGCTTCTCTTCCTGTGTTATTTTAAAATCAATGAAGTTCTTTTTGTAAAGGAATTTAAGAACAAAAAGATAACCTTTGCTCGAGGTAAGCATGTCACCAGCTATGTCAATTATTCCACTGGATAAATTGGAGTGAAGATAAGCATGTTGATTAGACAATGCTTGGTTCTGAGAACAATAATTAGTCTAGCCTTTCCTTTGGCTTTCTATTATAGTAGGTGCAAATCTCAGGTCACAAAATCAGTAGTTCAAAAAACAAAACTTTTGATTGTTTTCAATAACTTAACTTTTTTTAAACCTCCATTCCAAGGATTTTTAGAAATTTAATCAGTCTTTTCAGAGTCCCTCATACCACCTACTCTGTGGGGTTTAAACTTTGTTACAATGGGCTTTGTAAGTCCAGGCCACTGGAGTTATTTGTGAGGTAACTTTGCCGTGGGCCTCTGGCATCAATCACGTGACCTCTTGTTGTTGGTAGTTGCTGTTGAGTTGACTCTGACTCCTGGAAATCCCATGTTCAACAGAACAAAATGCTACCTGATCCTATACCATCTTCACTATTATTGGTACGCTCAAGTCCATTGTTGCAGCCACTGTATATTTTGAGTGTCTTCCAAACTAGAGGGCTCATCTTCCAGCGTTACATAGGGCAATAGTCTATTGTAATCCATAGGGTTTTCACTGGCTAATTTTTGGAAGTAGGTTGCTGGCCCTTTCTTCCTAGTCTGTCTTAGTCTGGAAGCTCTGCTGAAACCTGTCCACCATGAGCGACCCTGCTAGTATTTGATTTATCAGTGGCATAGCTTCTAGTGTCACAGCAACACACAAGCCACTACAGCATGACAAACTGACAGGTAGGTGTTGTATCTGTGACTTACTATCCAAGAAACCATCTCTGGGAGTGATCCTTGTCCATTGCTGCCCAGAGATGTGGAGACATGAGGGTTACTGCAGTGTGGATTCTCTTTCTTGCCTTTAGGACCTCTCCAGGCTCAGCTTTGTTTTTGATGACTTCCACTGCCCACCTGTCACCCAGGGTGGGGAGGCTGTGGAATCCAGGACCCTTTTCAGGGGCACACACTAGCATCAAACTATCATGCTTCCTCTCTGTGTCTCTCTTTTCATCTTCCAATCCTGAAAATCTTTATTAGAGGCTGAGTGAGGGGACTAACTTAGATTTAATCATATCCTTCTAATTCTTTGGTATATGGCACACACTTGATGTCCTGAAACCTTCAGAGCTCCAACTTTTGAAGCTCAGAGCCTAGTACTGACCACATAACATTGGCTTTTAAAACTCAAAAGTAGTCAATCTTTTTTTTTTTTTTCCTGCTATACTCTTGTGTTCTGCTGTAACTATCCTTCCCTCAAGCAGTGAAGAAGAATTCTGTAGCCTCTAGGTATGAAGACAGAGCCACAAGGTTAAAAAAAATAAAAAAAAAAAATTATTGGGAATGAACGGCACATTTATATTAACTTAGAATATCACTGTACTATACCATATTGGGGGCCGTGGTAGTTCAGTGGTGGAATTCTCATCTTCCCTCCTGGAGACTCAGGTTTGATTCCTGTCTAATGCACCTCATGAGCAGCCATCACCAGTTCATCAGTGGAGGCTTGTATGTTGCTGTGATGCTGATGAATGGGTTTCAGCAGAGCCTCCAGACTAAGACAGACTAGGAGGAAAAGCTTGGTGATCTGCTTCTGAAAATCAGCCACCAAAGACCCTATGGGTCACAGTGATTTCATCTGGGTGTACATGGAGCTGACTTGATGGCAGCTAACAACAACATATGTAGAAGAGTCATGGGTGGGTGGCCAGGCTCTTGCTTTTACAAAATAGTACAAACATGACACTAAACTCATAAACCTCATTTTTCCACATGTTGACCAGATGCCCAAAGTGGGGGCTGATTATCTTCAGCCTTATGAAATAGATGGTTATAGATGTGTGCTGCAGTAAACGAATTATTCCTTTTACCATCAACCTTGCAAAGCATGAAAAGAGGTCTCCAAAGCACACCATTTTAATTCAGACCATGTTTCTTCAAATTCCTCTTGCTGCACAGCACACCAAGGCGTCCACAGGAGCTGTGTTTAATTCTGTGCAGAATCAAGCAAGGCAGTGGAACACCAAGTTGAAAATCCAGGGGTAGCCAGGCAAAACTGTTTGCACATATTCTAGAAGCCATAATTATTTGAGCTGTGTATCATTTCTTTCTCATTAACTCCAATAGGCAATGACTTTAAAAATGGGAGTTACAGATTTTTCATATTCAGAACATCTGTCAGGCTAGGAAGTTAATGAGGAAATCCTGAACGAGGGGAATTAATGCATATGCATCTTCTCAGCAATGTCCTTGTAAACAAAGTGCCTCTTTTAAGCAATATAAGTATTATAAATTGGATGCTTAGAGTCGTTTAAGTAGGTATAAGAAAGGGCTGTTGAATGACTTATCAAGTGTCATCAAGCACGTTAGAATGGAATATAGCTTTCCTTAGGAGGAGTTTCTAGTAATAGTTTTTTGGGTTTTTTTTTTGTATTTGTTTTTATTGTTTTTCCTCTTCCAAAGAGATATATGGATACTAAAAGGATTTTAGGTTTTTACGATGCATGCAGTGTCATATTCATTTTTCTAGAAAATAAAAATGTGCTCCAAAGATAAATATCTACTATATATATAAACCCAGATAAAAACTTTCTAGAGCTACTTACAGCTTTTTTCTCACTGTTTTCAGTAATGGTGGATCTAGCTATGTGGGTGAACACATAGGGAGGTTTCTGAGATCCTCATCCTGAAGTAATATTTATTGTTTGGCTTCCTGGGCACAGGTAGCTCTGTGCTGATTTAAACATAGTCTCTACTGTAGAACAGAGTAGCTGAGCTGTCTGCTTAAGCCACACTAGTCTACTTACAGAAGTTAACACCTGAGGCATCAAATTACCTGGGTTAGAATCCCATCTGTTTCACTTCCAGTGTCACTATGGGCAAGATGAAGCCCTGTGTCTTCATTTATAAAATGGAATAACAATAGTACATACTATATAAGGTTGTTTGCAAAAGTTAAATAGAACAGTAGCCAGTGAGTTTAGGTGCTGTTGTTGTGGTTGTTGTTGTCGGTGGTGGTGATTTCTGGAAGAGGCCATGACTGATCCTACCTCTAGCTTTTGTTAAAAAAATAAATAAATACTATTTTAAAAAATACTCCCCCTGCTCAAACTGACTGTCCTTCCTTTCTTTGAATATTTAGCCTTGTTCTTTCTTTACCTTAAATCCTCTTTACCTTATATAGTGCTATACACATATCAATGCACTTTTATGTGTTTATATCATTTAAATTGATTGCCATGTCTGAGCTAGACAGGCCAAGCATTGTCCCCCTTTTACAGATTAAAAAATAAATAAACCTGAATTTTGGATAAAGTTCACGACTGATCTGAGAGCATAAGTTCTCATTAGAAAAATATAATAGTCCCCAAAACTACTGACATACATTTATTTTCTAACACATTCTCTCACTCATTTATTCACTCAATAAATGTGTATTGAGCACCTTGTGCCGGACTAGGACCTGTACTGGGCAAGAAAATAGAGGCAAAGTCTTTCCTCTCAGGGAGTTTACATTCCAGTACAAAAGGGAGACAGAAAACCAAAAACAGATCAGTAAAATAATTACAAGTTGTGATTAATGCTGAGAAACAAATAACATACTTACCTACAAAATAATAGGGAAGAATTCTTCCAGGAATATGTAGTCAGCAGATATCAACCCCAGAGCCCTGTCTGTGCATGAAGGGTTATTACAACGGGAACAGTGGTGGTTCAGTGGTGGAATCCTCACCTTCCACGCACAAGACTAGAGTTCAATTCCCACCCAATGTACTTCATGCACAGACAACACTTATCTGTTAGTGGAGGCTTGTGTGTTGCTATGATGCTGAACAGGTTCCAGCAGAGCTTCCAGACTAAGATATATTAAGAAGAAAGGCCTAGTGATGTACTTCTGAATATTAGCCAATGAAAACCCTATGGATGCCAATGATCTGATCTCCATCCGATCACGGGAATGGAGCAGGACCAAGCAGCATTTTATTCTGTTGTACATGGGGTCGTCAAAAGTTAGGGGCCAACACCTGATGGCTTCACTGGAGAATTCTACCAAACATTCAGAGAAGAGCTTACACCAGTACTACTCAAACTATTTCTGAACACAGAAAAGGAAGCAAAATTTCCAAATTCATTCTATGAAGACAACATAACCCTGATACCAAAACCAGGAAAACGCACCACAAAAAAAGGAAATTACAGACCAATATCTGTCATGAATATAGATGCAAAAACTATCAACAAAATTCTAACAATTAGAATTCAGCATTATATGAAAAAAAATAATACACCGTGACCAAGTAGGATTCATACCAGGTACGCAAGGATGGTTCAACATTGGAAAATCAATCAATGTAATCCACCACATAAATAAAAGAGTCACATGATCATCTCAGTCGACGCAGAAAAGGCATTTGACAAAGTCCAAAATCCATTCCTGATAAAAAAAATCTCAAAAAATATGTATAGAAGGGAAATTTCTCAACATAATAAAGGGCATCTATACAAAACCAGCAGCCAACATCATTCTTAATGTAGATAGGCTAAAAACATTCCCCCTGAGAACAGGAAAAAGACAAGGATGTCCTTTTTCACCACTCCTATTTAACATTGTGCTGGAAGGCCTAGCTATAGCGATAAGACAAGAAAAAGAAATAAAGGGCATTAAATTGATAATGTAGAGGTAAAACTGTCCCTATTTGCAGATGATATGATACTACATGGAAAACCTGGTGGCGTAATGGTTAAGAGCTATAGCTGCTAATGAAAAGGTTGGCAGTTCAAATCCACCAGGCCTTCCTTGGAAACCCTATGGGGCAATACTACTGTCTCCTATAGGGTCGCTATGAGTCTGGTTTTTTTAATATTTTTTATAATACTATACATAGAAAACCCAAAAGACTCCACAAGAAAACTACTGGGACTAGTAGATTCAGCAGACCAGCGGGATACAAGATAAACATACAAAAATCAGTTGGATTCCTATACACCAATAAAGAGAACAATGAAAAGGAAATCAGGAAAACAATGCCATCTGTAATAGCCCCTAAAAAAAAATACTTAGGAATAAATTTAATAGGGATGTAAAAGACCTATACAAAGAAAACTACAAAACACTACTGCAAGAAACCCAAAGGGATCTACATAAATGGAAAAACATACCATGATCATGGATAGGTAAACTCAACATTGTGAAAATGACAATACTACCCAAAGCAATTTACAAATACAATGCAATCCCAATCCAAACACCAACAACATTCTTTTTTTTTTTCTTTTTTTTATTGTACTTCAGGTGAAGGTTTACAGAACAAATAGTTTCTCATTAAACAGTAGTACACATATTGTTTTATGACATTGGTTAACAACCCCATGACATGTCAATCCTCTCCCTTCTCGACATTTTTTTTTTTTTTTGGTGAAAATATACATAGCCAAAGATACACCATTTCAAAAATGTCTAGATGCACAGTTCAGTGACATCGACTGCACTCTTACGAACGTGCTGCTATTCTCACTTTAGATGAAGGCTTACAGATCAAAATAGTTTCTCATTAAAAAGTTAGTACACATGTTGCCCTATGACAATGGTTAACAACCTCACAACACATAAACACTGTCCTTACTCAACCGTGGGTTCCCTATCACCAGCTTTCCTGTCCCCTTCTGCCTTCTAGCCCTTGTCCCTTGACTGCTATACCTTGTTAGTCCCATTTGGTTTTATGGGGCTGTCCACTCCCCGGCTGAACGTGAGTGAACCTTGGAAGTGACTTCACAACTGAGCTAAAAGGGTGTCTGGGGGCCATACTCTCGGAGGTTCTCCAGTCTCCTTTAGGCCAGTAAATCTGGTCTTTTTTGTGTGTGTTAGAATTTTGTTCTACATCCTTCTCCAGCTCTGTCCAGAACCCTCTGTTGTGATACTGGTCAGAGCAGTCAGTGGTGGTAGATGGGCACCATCTAGCTATACTGGACTCAGTCTGGTGGAGGCCTTTGAAGCTGTGGTCCATTAGTCCTTCGGACTAATTTTTGCCTTGTATCCTGTTCTCTTCATTCTCCCTTGCTCCCGAAGGGGTGAGACCCGTGGAATACCTTAGATGGCTGCTCACAGGCTTTTAAGACCCCAGACGCTACTCACCAAGGTAGAATGTAGAACGCTGTCTTTATAAACTGTGTTATGCCAGCTGAGCTAGATGTTCCCCGAGATCATGGTCTCCACAGCCCTCTGCCCAGCAATTCAGTCCCTCAGGGAGTTTGGATGTGCTTATGGAGCTTCCATGACCTTTGCTTGTACAAGTTGTGCTCATTTCCCCAGTATTGTGTACTGTCTCACCCTTCACCAAAGATACCACTTATCTATTGCCTATTTAGTATTTCCCCCCCACCCCTCCCATCCGTGGTGAGCAACAAACATCGTTACCTTTTGTGTGCAAACTTTTTCATGGGTTTTTACAATAGAGGATTCATACAATATTTGTCCTTTTGTGATTGACGTATTTCAGTCAGCATAATGTCCTCCAGTTTCATCCATGTTATGAGATGCTTCACAGATTCAT
>NW_004443937.1:7012887-7015754 GCF_000243295.1 Trichechus manatus latirostris
AAAAGAAATGTCCTCAGGGATCCCTCTGCACGCCTGCGCAAGCCGAGGGGTTAGGTCCCAAGCCGTGCGGCACCACCCGACCAGAAGAAGCTCCCCACTCAAGAAATGGGAAAGAAAACAAACAAACAATTAAAAACAAGCAAACAAACAAAAGCCCCGGGATCCCACCAGCATGGCAGCCCAGACAGGGAAGCAGTTCCACACTGGTACGGAGCTCTGCAGCCCCTCAGGTAGAAGCAAAGATGGCATACGGACCCACGTATTTGAGCAAAAGGAGGGGGAGGTGGTGAGAAGTAAGGAAGAACTCAAAAGAAGCAGAAAAAAGCAACACCAGCAGCCAATAAATGGCACTCAGAGAGCCTACCAGTGCGGGCAGGTGGAATCCAAGCAACTGATGCTTCCCAGACAAGAGACTGTGGCCTTGGGAAGCAGAGCAGGCCGAGTAGGTGTGAAGAAGGGTAGGGGGTGGGAAAGTGTATATCGAAAATTACCGGTTGTTTTGTCTCCCGCCGGAAGCTCCGTGAAGCTGCTTTCTCATACCCCCTATTTGCTGTTCTCCGATAGGTGTCCAAGATGGCGGATCTGTGCTGTGTTAGCTGATAGGGGACCTCTGCATGAATCTCTCCTTGCTCTCCATTCTCTGTCAGTTTTCTCACTCCATTTGGTGCTTGGCTGAGTTCTTTATCTCTTCATTTGATGTTTTCAGGTTTCAGAATTGTTGTTTTCTCTGTTTGGCTTAGTTTTTCAGATCTTTGTTGTGGCGGGATGGCGTGGTGCTTCTGCCTAGAGCGCCATTTTGCCGAATTCCTCCAACATTCTTTAAAGAGATAGAAAAACTAATCATTAACTTTATATGGAAAGAGAAGAAACCCCAGATAAGTAAAGCACTGTTGAAGAAGAAGAACAAAGTAGGTGGACTTGCACTACCTGATCTCAGAACCTACTATGCATCTACAGTAGTCAAAAATCCTGGTACTGGTACAATGACAGATATATTGAACAGTGGAACAGGATTGAGAACCCAGATGTAATTCCATCCACCTACGGTCACCTGATCATCGACAAGGGCCCAAAGTCCATCAAATAGGCAAAATGGACAGTCTTTTTAACAAATTATGCTGGCAAAACTGGATGTCCACGTGCAAAAAGAATGAAACAGGACCCATACCTCACACCATATACAAAAACTAATTCAAAATGGGTCAAAGACCTAAATATAAAACTGAAAACTATGAAGATTGTAGAAGAAAAAATAGGATCAATGCTAGAGGCCCTAATACACAGCATTAATAGGATACAAACCATAACTAACAACACACAAACTCCAGAAGATAAACTAGATAACTGGGATCTTCTAAAAATTAGACACTTACGCTCATCAGAAGACTTCACCAAAAGAGTAAAAAAGTGAATCTACAGACTGGGAAAAATTTTTTGGCAATTACAAATCAGGAAAAGTTCTAATCTCTAAAATCTACAGGAAAATCCAACACTTCTACAACAAAAAGACACTCCAGTTAAAAAATGGGCAAAGGAAATGAACAGACACTTTAGCAAAGACATTCAGGTGGCTAAAAGACACATGAAGAAATGCCCATGATCGCTAGCCATTAGAGAAATGTGAATCAAAACCACAAAGAGATACCATCTCACCCTGGCATTACTGGCACGAATCAAAAAAACAGAAAATAACAAATGTTGGAGAGGCTGCAGGGAGATTGGAACTCTTATGCACTGCTGGTGGGAATGCAAAATGATACAACCATTTTGGAAAATGATATGGCGCTTCCTCAGAAAGGTAGAAATAGAAATGCGATATGATCCAGCAATCCCACTCCTAGAAATATATCCTAGAGAAATAAGAGCTGTTACATGAATAGACATATGCACACCCATGTTCATTGAAACACTGTTCACAATAGCAAAAAGATGGAAACAACCTAGATGCCCATCGACAGATGAATGGATAAACAAGCTGTGGTACATGCACATGATGGAATACTGTGCAATGATAAAGAACAATGATGAATCTGTGAAGCACCTCACTACGTGGATCAATCTGGAGGGCATTATGCTGAGTGAAATAAGTCAATCACAAAAGGACAAATGTTGTGAGACCACTACTATAAAAATTCATGAAAAGGTTTACACACAAAAAGAAACAATCTTTGATGGTTATGAGGGAGGAGAGGGGTAGGGGTGAAGAAACACTAAATAGATGATGGATAAGTGGTAACTTTGGCGAAAGGTAAGACAGTACACAATACTGGGGAAGCCAGCACAATTTCTTCAGGGTAAGGTCATGGATGCTCCATGGACAAATCCAAACTCCCTGAGGGACCGAATTACTGGGCTTAGGGCTGTGGGGACCATGGTCTCGAGGAACATCTAGCTCAATTGGCATGACACATTTTATAATTTATTCTTTTTTTAATTTTATTTTATTGTACTTCAGATGAAGATTTACAGAACAAATAGTTTTTTATTAAACAGTCAGTACACATATTGTTTTATGACATTGGTTAACAACCCCACGACATGTCAACACTCTCCCTTTCCAAACTTGGAGGACTTTTTTTTTTTTTTTGGTGAAAATATAAATAGCCAAAGATGCACCATTTCAAAAATTTTTACATGTACAATTCAGTGACATTGATTACATTCTTCCAGTTGTGCTGCTATTCTCACTATCCTTTTCCAAACTATTCCATCACAATTATCTTCAACTCACTGCCCTCTAGGCTTTCCATCAAACCTTTTGAGTTGCTATTGTCAATTTGATCTCACATAGATAATTCTTTTTTTTTTTTTTTTGTACTTTAGATGAAGGTTTGCAGAACAGAATAGTTTCTCATTAAACAGTTAGT
>NW_004443937.1:7016168-7055404 GCF_000243295.1 Trichechus manatus latirostris
TGGTCCATTAGTCCTTTGGATTAATCTTTTCCTTGTATCCTGTTCTCTTCATTCTCCCTTGCTCCCGAAGGGATGAGACCAGTGGAGTGTCTTAGATGGCTGCTCACAGGCTTTTAAGACACTAGACACTACTCACCAAGGTAGAATGTAGAACACTGAGGCATGATATATTTTATAAAGAAAATGTTCTACATTCTACTTTGATGACTAGCATCTGGGTCTTGAAAGCCTGTGACTGGCCGTCTAAGATACTCCACTGGTCTCACCTCTTCAAGAGAAAGGGGAAATGAAGAAAACTAAAGATAGAAGGGAAAGATTAGTCCAGAGGACTAATGGAACACAACTACCACAGCCTCCACCAGACTGAGTCCAGCACAACTAGGGGGTGCCTAGCTACCACCACTGACTGCTCTGACCAAGATCACAGTAGAGGGTCCTGGACAGAGATGGAGAAAAATGTAGAACCGAATTCTTACCAAAAAAAAAAAAAAGACCAGACTTACTGGCCTCATAGATACTGGAGAAACCCTGAGTTTATGGACAACGGCCACCCTTTTAGCTCAGTAATGAAATCACTTCTGAGGTTCACCCTTCAGCCAAAGATTAGACAGGCCCATAAAACAAAATGAGACTAAAGGGGCACACCAGCCTGGGGGCAAGGACTAGAAGGAAGGAGGGGACAGGAAAGCTGGTGATAGGAACCCGAGGTCAAGAAGGGAGAGTGCTGACATTTCGTGGGGTTGTTAACCAATGTCATAAAACAATATGTGTACTAACTGTTTAATGACGAGCTAGTTTGTTCTGTATACTTTCATCTAAAGTACAATTAAAAAAAAAAAAGAGTTAGGGGCCAAGTCTATGACAGCTATGTAGAAAGTGTGGCTCCAATGGATCAGCCCAATAATAAATGCAGCTGATGAATGCTAGAGTCCACCCTTCACTCCTTCTTCTCTAATGCCTAGCTACCTTCCAAAACTCTTACAGAACTAAACATGAATAGTCATTTTCTCCTTTTTCGGGACCTCCATGGGGTTGTTTATATAGCAATTTCCTCACTTTGTGACACCTAGGCACATAAGGGCTCTTGGTAGAACATATTTGATAATGATCCTGAGATGGTATCTTTTGCTCCTTACTTAACAAATAGCTGCAGCGGAGGAGGAAGTTGACCTTGTTTCTTTTCTCCTTTTCTGAACTTAAAATAGGGCAGTATTTTCCAGTTTATGTTCAAACTTTATTATATTGATGAAAAAGCTAGTAGCTTGCACAAAGAGAAAGGACGCAGAATTCAAGCTCCTTGTCTCACATGCAGCATAATAACACAGCAGGGAATTGCAGGCGTGACTATAAAATTCTCTCTGAATGTTTCTCATTCCCTTGGGACTCCCTGTCCTTTCAGGGTGGGACAAATAGTGGCCTGCAGCCTTATGGAAGCAGATGGTAGAGACTAAAATAGTAATAGAAGCGGTATAAAATAATCTCTTGAAGGAAAAGTGTACTGGTAAGGGAGTAGAGGTTATAAATTGAGCTACCAAAGTGGTCTCATGCACTAGTAAAAGTGGGCAATTTACTATGGAAGGAAAATGTTGAATTACAAGATGTGGGATTGCTGTAAGTTGGAATTGACTCAATGGCAAGGGGTTTGGTTTGGTTTTTTTGTTTTTTTTTATTGCTTTTTCATTTGAGAAAAATGCAACTGTCACTTGTAAGTTTCAGGCAAGTTTGTAACAAGTGGCTACATTTTAGAATTACATTTTTTTTTTTTTTTTAAATAACTGTGCTAAGAGCCAAGCTGAAGCAGTTCCCCTTCTGTGGCTACAAGTGTACAAAAGTCACTGGGACAAATAGTTACTGTGCTCTTAATGTCTGACAGCCTGGCAGTTAACAAGACTACATAAATCACACCTCCAGCCCAGGCTGTATTTCAATAGATTCTCTCTTGCTTTGGACAAGTTTTGAGACTGGGGAAATGTTATCGAATTTCAAGAAGTGCTCAAAATCTAATTTGGTGGTATTTTTAGCAGGCAAAATGAATCCCGTCACACCCATATTTCAATGTCCATTAGTTGTTTGTATGAAGAGACTAAAGCCCTCAGCATGGTCTCTAGGGCACCCTGTGGCAGGGCCCCATCTCACGTTCCTGCTGCACAGACCTTCTTTTAGTTCCTCTAAGGCACCTCGATTTTCCTTACCTAGGGCCTTTGTATATGCTGTTCCCTCTGCCTGGTATTCCGTTTCCTCAATACAGTGTTTGACTAGATAATGCTCACACACCCCTCACATCTCAGAGTTTCACATCTCAGAGTATCACCACTTTAGGGAAGCCTCCTCTGATGCTCCGGCTACAATCTAGGTCCGGTTCTTTGCTATCTACTCTCATGTATTCCTTTCCTTCTAGAAGGCATGTACCTCTGTTTATAATGATGTGCTCATTAGCGTGAGTATGTGATAAATACTCTCATGCATTCCCTTCCTTCTAGAAAGCACATACCTATATTTATAATGATGTGCTCATTAGTGTGAATATGCGGTAAATGACTCTTACCTGTACTCAGCTTCAAGTTCAGTGAAACCAGGTACTTACTTCTTTGTTTATATCTACTTTCACATACCCAGCCCTAGTCTAGGGTTTGACATTGAGTAGAGGTTTAGCAAGTAGTGGTTAAATAAATTATTTTGACTTCCTATGCTTAAAACAAACAAGCAAACAAATAAAAAAAACTGTTTTGCGTAAAACATTTCAATGCAATTGATCAAATTGGGGAGTGGACATCATGAGCCTGTGCTTTCCTGAAGGTTCCAATCTTGCTGCATTTACAAGCACTGAAGTGATGTCTCTTATTTGGAGAATCAGCCTGGGCAAACGGATTGAATCGGAGGTTTGTAGAATTTACTGGGCTGCACGTGGTAAATATGTCATAAGCCCATTATGTTGTTGCTACAAGACACAAAGGAAAAAAAGCAAGATCTTCTTTAAGATTTTAATTTTGAGTATCTTTTAAAAAATAATTATAACAAGTAATTTGTGCTAAGCGCTATCTTAAGCACTTTACATAGATTATAATGTTCCTCAGAGTGGGTATTGCATTTTTTTTAACACGCTTACTTTTTAGAGCAGTTTTGGGTTTACAGAAAAATTGTGCAGAAAGTACAGAGAGTCCCCAGATATCTCCTCTCTCCTGTACACACAGTTTTTCCTATTATTAACATCTTGCATTGCTGTGGTACATTTGTTACAGTTCATTAACCGGTATTGATACCTTATTATTAATTAAAGTCCGTAGTTCACGTACGGGTTTTGAAAAATGCATAATATCATATATGCACCATTGCAGTATCATACAGAATAGTTTTACTGCCCTTAAAATGCCCTATGCTCCACCTACTCATCCTTCCCCTGCCCCGCTGAGCCCCTGGCAACCACTGATCTTTTTACTCTCTCTATAGCTTTGCCTTTTCCAGAATGTCATGTAGTTGGAATTCTACAGTGGGTAGCTTTTTCAGACCGGCTTTTGTCACTTAGCAATATGTATTTAAGGCTGTATTTCATTGTGTAGTTTGATAGCTCATTTCCTTTTATCTCTGAAGAATACTTCATTGTATAGGTGTACCACAGTTTCTTTATCCATTCACCTCTTGAAAGACATCTTAGTTGCTTCCAATTTTTGAGAATTCTGAATAAAGTTGCTATAAATATTTGTGTGCAGGTTTTGTGTGTACATACATTTTCAACTCCTTTGGGTAAATACCAAGGAGCACGATTGTTAGATTGTACTGTAAGCCTATGTTTAACTTTGTAAGAAACTGCCAGACTATCTTCCAAAGTGGCTGAATCATTTTATATACCCAGTAGCAATGAATGAGAGTTCCTGTTGCTCACATCCTCACCAGTATTTGGTGTGGTCTGTGTTTTGGATTTTAGCCATTTTAATAGGTGTGTACTGGCATCTCATTGTTTTAATCTGTAATTCCTTAATAACATACAATATTGAATATGGCCATTACATTTGTATACTCATTTTTTAGTAGAGAAAAAGTAAAACACATTTTAAGTCTTTCACTTTTCATAGTAACCCTCTGAGATAGTTGTTATTTGCTGTTTAATAAATGAAGAAATGGAGGCACAGGACAGGACAGCAACTTGTCCAAGATCACACAGCATGAGGCAGCAGCTAAAGCTTAGGGAGTTTAAATACTCTACATGCTCATGGTCACTCACTTAGAAAGCGGCAGAGCCAGAATTCAGACCCAGGTCTGGTCGTCTCCAAATCTGTGTGTTGCTACTTGTTTCTTCTGTCCTAAGCTGTCTTCCTGGGTAGAGATACTCATAGTGAAAACGTGCACTGTTATGTTCAGGGCATTCAGCATCCAGCACCAGCTACAACACCTGAGAAAAGAAAGGGAGTAACATTTGTGATCACAGACTTATGTTTTTGGACATTGGCCTTGAACTCAGGTTTCTGAGAGGAGCTCGATAGGTGTGTCCACTGTTGAGTTAGTCTACTGCATGGGTGTGTGTCTGCCACTGGAAGATTGGCCTTCTTTTGTTTCCAACAGTAGGGAAAGAACGTGGCCAAAAATAAACAAACAACAGAAACAAAACAAAAAAAAATGACTGTTCTTGAAAAAGAGCTTTCATTTCTCTAATGAAGACAGACTGCATGAATAATAAAATCTCATGACACCACTGGAATTTGTGATCTGATCCTGGTCTTGTCATTCATATGAAGGAGATGTTTGTTTACCACTTTAAAACAAACAAAAACCAGTTGTCATGGAGTGGATTCCGACTCACGGCAACCCCATGTGTTTCAGAGTAGAACTGTGCTCCGTATGGTTTTTAATGCTGATTTTTCAAACGTAGATGACCAGGACTTTCTTCCAGGGTGCCTCTGGTAGACTTGAACCTCCAGCCTTTTGGTTAGCAGCAGCTAAGCACAGAGTGCATTGCTGTTTGCACCACCCAAGGGCTCCATACCACCTTAGAATCCTTTAAAAATTGATAATGCTAGTATGGGCAGAACCAAAATGTTTGTAATCCCATGATCCTAACATAGTGGTAATAAGATATTCAGATACCTTTATTTTTTTAATTGTATGAATCATGAATGAAATAGTTTTGTGACTTATTTTAAGTGTTGTATAATAGTCCAGTGATCTGATATACCATCATTTGCTGGATTTTTACTTACATTGCTCACAAAATATTGCAGAATATGTACAGAACACATTAGGAAACATCTTAAGACCGCTTGCTTTTTCCTTCTTTTGGTTTACTTCTTATAGCATAAATTTCTAGTAATTTCTAAAGAGGATGGTAAAGAATGAGAACTTGAAAGTCATATTGCCTTAAATCAATTTCCATACTAGGTATGAAGTTTACCATAAGTGATTTTGCATCTGTATATCCTGTTTCCTTATTTATAAAATGGAGATGATAGAAATAATTTCCTGGTAAAGTTTTGTTTTGTGTTTTAAAGAAAAGCATTGAATGAGTCAATAGACATAAAGTAGTTGGTACAATGCCTGACACATAGGAAGCATTCAATAAATGATAGCAAAATAAATAATCCCTAGTTTTATACGTGGAGTCGCCGTGAATTGGAATCAACTTGATGGCAACTGGTTTGGTTGTTCATTTATTTGTATTACTACTGATTTAGAGTACTAATTTTTGGACAATTGAAACGTGTTGCCAAATTGTTTTCTGAAAGGACTGTACTAATTTATTCAGCCACTGGCAAAGCTATTCATTTAATATGTGTAAAATGCTGCCTCTGTTGTGATCTGTATTTCTTAGAAAACTTGCAAGATTGAATACTTTTTTCCATAAGCTTGTGAACTGGTTTATCTTTTTTATGAGATGCACTTTAGAGTCTTTAAATTGTTTTAATATCCCCTGTGCCATTTGATCATCCCTACCACTCAGCAGAGTTGGCAGCACTGATAGTATTTACAATCTACTAAGAGAGAGGTAAAAGCAAAGTTCTTAGTGGTCTGTTAAGTGGCTTGCCCAAAGTCACTTGGATTTGAATTATGTCAGGGAATTTAAAATTGAGGTACATGGAGCCCTCACTTGGATTTGAATTGTGTAAGGGAATTTAAAACTGAGGTACATGGAGCCCTCACTTGGATTTGTGTTGTGTAAGGGAATTTAAAATTGAGGCACATGGAGCCCTCACTTGGATTTGAATTGTGTAAGGGAATTTAAAAGTGAGGTACATAGAGCCCTGGTGGGGCAGTGGTTAAGAGCTTGGCTGCAAACCAAATGGTCAGCAGTTTGAACTAACCAGCCACTGCTTGGAAACCCTATGGGGCAGTTCTACTCTGTCCTATAGGGTCACCATGAGTCAGAATCTGACTGTGTCAGAATTGAGACCTTGGCGCTAAACCTTATCTAAATCACCCACACAAATACCCACAGGAAAAGTTTAATTTGAGCAGGCTGTTTCTAAAAAAGGAATGTCTTATAATTATGACATAACAACCCTGAGGCTCCCTTACTACAGGAAGTCCCACCTTATAAGCTCCCGCCACAGGAAGTCCCGCCTTGTGAAGACCTCAGTTTTGTGACTACCAATCAAGTAGCATACTTTCTGCCTTATGATGATCTAAGTTTGTAACTACCAGTCAAGTAGTGTACTTCTAGATCTTTGTTCTCCCCTTATAAAATGTCTCCACATCTCCCCCACTTTGAAGTGCTGGTTTTCACTCTGGAATTCAGTCTCTTCCCAGCTCAGGTTGTCTCTTTACTTTCAATAAACTTCTCAATTTTATTTTAACCAAAGTATGAGTTTTTTACTCTACAACAGAACCAAAACATTTGCTTTATTCTTCTGCATGATGGTTCATGGAAGTGGCACCCCCCTGCATGAAAGGGTTAATACCACATTTAAAAAACAAAACATAAACAGTGCCTAAGTTTTCCCTGTAAACTGTTTAAACCCCTATGACAGTATGATTTAAGCATTTTATAGGTTACTTCCTTTAGATCATTTAGAAGCTACAGAAAGAGACCTTCTATTCTAATGGTTCCTTGAAAGGTGTTATGGATTGAATTGTGTCCTCCAAAACTGTAAATACTAAACCCTATACTTATGTATGTAATTACATTTGGGAATGAGGTTTCCTTTGTTATGGTAATGAGGCCATATCAGTGTATGGTGTGTCTTCAGCCAATCACTTTTGAGATATAATAAGAGCAGATTAGGCACAGAAGCAAGGAAGCACAGATGGGTAAAGATAGATGCCACACCCATGAAGATTGCCAAGTATCTTAGTTATCTAGTGCTGCTGTTAACAGAAATACCACAAGTAGGTGGCTTTAACAAACAGAAATTTATTTTCTCACAGTTTAGGAGGCTAGAAGTCTGAATTCATGGTGCCAGCTCTAGGGGAGGCTTTCTCTGTGTCGGCTCTGTAGGAAGGCCCTTGTCTCTTTGAGCTTCTGCTCCTGGGCAATCTTCATGTGGCTTGGCATCTCTCTTCCTCCATCTCTGCCTGTTGAATCTCCTTTATATCTCAAAAGAGACTGCTGAAGATACACCCTACCCTAATCCTGTCTCATTAACATAACAAAGAAAAGCCATTGTTTTCATTTTGCACAGTTCATTTTTAAGTCCATCTCTTTCTCTTGCATTTTGCTGTAAGCAGAAAGGAGAAACCATGCGGCCCCTTTAAGATCTTGCTTAGAAATCTCAGCTAAATTTCTAAACTCATCATTTACATTTTTTACAAGTTCTTTGCCACTGCATTAAAAAAAATCATTGTCCAATCACATGTTCATCATTTTCTTTTAAAGCCTCACTAGAAGCACATTTAATGTCCACATTTCTAACAACATTCTGTTGCTGGCATGACATGCATTCTCTAAGACAATAGAGATTCCTCTATAGCTCTCCTCACTTCCTTCTGAGCCCTCAACAGAATTGCTTTTGATGTCCATGACTCTACCAACAGTCTCTTCTAGGCTTATACTATTAGGCACCTTAAAACTCTTCCAGCCTCCACCCATCATCCACCTCTAAAACTGCTTCCACATTTTAGGTATCTGTTAGAGTAGCACTCCCATCTCTTAGTACCAAATTCTGTCTTAGTTGTCTATTGCTTCTATAACAGAAATACCACAAATGGATGATTTTAACAAATAAAAATTTATTTTCTCACAGTTTAGGAGTCTAGAAGTCCAAATTCAGAGCACCCACTCTAAGGGAAGGCTTTATCTCTCTGTTGGCTCTGAAGGAAGGACCTTGTCTCTTCAGCTTCTGCTTCTTGGTTCCTTAGAGGTCTCCAGGTGTCTTGGCATCTTTCTTACCCCAGCTCTGCTTCTCTTGTTTAGTCTTTTTTATATTTCAAAAGGAGATCAGTTCAAGATATATCCTACACTAATCCTGCCTCATTAACATAACAAGGACAGCCCTTTCCCAAATGAGTTTATAACCACAGGCATAGGGGTTAGAATTTACAACATATATTTTTGGGAGATAAATTCAATCTATATCACCAAGGAACCAAGGAACAGAAGTTGAAAACAGACAAGGACTTTCCCCCAGAGCTGACAGAGAGAGATTTCCCCTAGAGTCCATGCACTGAATTTGAATTTCTAGCCTCCTAACTGTGAGAAAATAAATTTCTTTTTGTTAAAGCCACCCACTATGGTATTTCTGTTACAGCAGCGTTAAGAAACTAAGACAAAAGGTTTATTGAGTGCCAAAGAACTAGCTACAGCTTAGAACTTGTAGGTAGTTGTGGTCTTGTAGCAATAGTTCAATGGCTGCAGCCAATATAACAACTTTAAAATAAATAATGTAATGTTTGGCCAAGATTCAAGCATTGACGCTTGTATTTTTTTGGATTATTGTGCGTCCTGTAGTGGATCATGGGATGCTGGACTCCTAAGATGCTTAGCAGAGTAGGTTATTAGATATGATACAAGTGGCCAATCACCACTTCCACCAGTTGCTGTCAAGTCAATTCTGACTCATGGCAGACCCACGTGTGTCAGAGTAGAATTGTGCTCCATAGAGTTTTCAATGGCTGATTTTTCAGAAGTAGATCACCAGGCCTTTCTGCTGAGGTACCTCCGGATGGACTTGAACCTCCTAACTTTCAATTGTCAGCTAAGCTCGTTAACCTTTTGTACCACCCAGGGACTCCTACGAAAAAATGCTTAACATCATTATTCGTCATGGAAATGCAAATTAAAATCACAATGAGATTCTGCTATGTGTAGATAACTGAAAAAGATTGATAATATCAAATGTTGGATAAGATAGAGAGAAACCAACACTTTCATACATTGCTGTTAGGAACATAAAATGGTGTAACCACTTTGGAAAACTAGCAATTTCTTTAAAAGTTAAACATGCGTGAGCCTGTGACATAGCAACTTTAATCCTAAGTGTTTTCCTAAGAAAAACAAAAACATACATCCACAAAATGCCTTTCGTGGGAATTTTCACAGCAGTTTTATTCATAATAGCTCTTTTAGGGTACAATCCTCTATGAGTCTCTTTCATTTTTGCTTATCTTGTGAGTAGAGACATTATCTTTTCAAGACATTTTTGTAGCAAATAGCCTTGCAAGATACAGATAATGTCCAGCTGTGGAGCAGAGGGACTGTTTGTTTACTGGCCAGTATAATACAGATGATATCTCCCTCTGGAGCAAAGGTCCATTAGGTTTGCTTGCAGTCCTTTTTAAGGGATTCAGGTTCCCTAAGCTCAGAGTTTATCGGCTGTAAGACAAAGCCACTGTGTATGCAGCATCCAGCTGGACTGTTCTGCATCTCTCCCATGGGACTTGGGGGTAGGGGCAGGGTACCCAGTGCAAACATGATGATTGTGCTGCTTGTTGTGCCTGGCTCTGACCCAGGGTTTGTATGTCTTCTGCCAGCATCTGTGAAACTAGCAGGCTAACCTATTAGGTTGCAAGTATGGTAAAATCTCAGACCCTTCACAGTTCTTGACACCACCAAATTGGCACCAGTCCAGATGTCCATCTAAAGGAGAATGGACAATCAAACTTTGGTATCCATTCACTGAAACACTACTTAGCAATAAAAAAGGAATGACTTGCTGACATATGTAACAGTATGGATACATCTCACAGATATTATGCTGTGTGAAAGAAGCTAGACAAGAAAATTGTAGATTGTATGGTCCTATTTATATGAAATTCTGGAATAGGCAAAACTAGCCTATCAGACTAATGGTTGCTTCTTAGGGAGGCATAGAAGGTTTACATTGAAAGGGCACAGGGGGACTTTCTGGGATAAATAAATGTTCTGTGTACTGGTATATATTTGTCAAAACTGATTAAACAGTTCGTTTATGACTTAGTATTTCACTGTATGTGGAATATACCCCAATTAAAATGTTCACATATTGAATCCGGAGTCAAACAGCTTAGGTTCAACTCTTTGATTAGCCACTTGCTATCTGTGTAACTTTGGATAAGTTATTTAAATTAAGCCTCAGTTCCGTTATCTGGAAAACGGCAAAAATACTAACAGTATCTACACTATAGGGTGATTATGAGGATTAAATGAGCTAAGGCATACAACTGCTTAGAATAGTTTTTGGCATATAGAAAATACTGAATAAATGTTAGTTTTTGTTCACCTAGCACTCTTCATGAAAACAAGACAAGTTGAACTTGGTAGTTATACGAAAAATGCAGACGTACTTGAGAAATGAAGCTGTCGTTAAAGAGAAAGTAATGAGCGTTTAGATGCAAACTATTAAGGTCTACATTTCTGACATGATGCTTTTGTTTTCCCCTAGACATTAGGTTCCCTGAGTGGCACAAATGGTTAAGTGCTCTACTACTAGCTGAAAGGTTAGTGGTTTGAACCCACCCAGGGGCTCCTCGGAAAACAGGTCTGGAGATCTGCTTCCAAAATGTCACAACCTTGGAAACCTATGGAGCACAGTTCTACTCTGCACACATGTGGTCGCCATGAGTCAGAATTGACTCAATGGCAACTAACAAAAACAACAGTCCTGAGGAAAAGTTTCATGCCCACAAAGCTGGCACTGGGGATAGGGCTGTCATTGGCTTCTATCACGATGGCAACACAGATACTCAAAAGGACCAGAATAAGTCTCAAGGCAGAGTTGCTAAGCCTGAGACTTATGCATAAAGTCGGAAACACTTTAAAGGATTTAAAATAATACCAGGTGGATTTTGCCTCTTGCTAGCCAACAGAAACCATTCTTTAAAATAGCATGCCTGCCTTAAGCCGCAGGATTCAAAAAAATTTAAAAAAATAAAATAAGATCAACCAATATTAGCTCAAAAATGAGCAAAACATAAAGGAAAGAAAAAAGGCATTATTAGTGAAAAAGAACAGAAACAAAGATTAATATACATAAGTCTACCAGGGACTCTAGTGCTGAAAAACTATCAGGAAATAATATATTTAGAATAAAATTTTGTATTGAATGTTTAAAATAAAAAAATGTGGAAGCTCAGAAATGTGCAATCAACAAAAAGCTTTAAAAAATGACAAAACACTCAGTGGATGGGTTGAAAAATAAATTAGACACAGCTAAGGAGAGAATGTGTAAACTAGAAGATCTGACAGAAAATGCTGCACAGTAAATATGAAATAGTATTGAGGAAAACATGAGAAAATGTAATATTCATCAGGGTTGAGTCCCAGAGGAGTGAATAGTGAGAAGAGGGAATTTATGAAGAGATGGTGGCTGAGACATTTCTAAAACGGAAGAAAGACATTAATCCACAGATCAGGAAAATATGAAATATGCCACCAGGATAAGAAAGAAAAAAAAAAAAGAGAGAAGGGGAAAGAAAGAAACCTCCCTCTGGACACAATTATAGTGGAGATGTATAATACCAAAGACAAAGAGACACTGTTATCATAACCAAGTGGAAGTTTCAATTTTCTGTTCACTGGGACTATTTTTGTGACCCCTGGTCTAAGTAGTCTGGCCTTGGAAATTAGACCTCTAAACAAGCAGAGATCAAATGCAAAACCATGAGAAACATTATGTTAGCTAGTGAGTCGTTTGGTGTAATAACAATAGGAGCCTCTTTCCACTTCCACTCCTTATTCCTGGACCTCAGTATTCTGCTGTAGATATAGTACTACATAGTGGTTCCTGGCTAAGAGCACATACCTCCTCTTGCAATTTAATACCTTCACCTTGAAATGTGCTGTCTGCTAGTTAGCACAGCAACTTAGTCTTCAATAAGCTATCTTTTCATTTTTATCAGGACATAGCTGCTAGGTGGAAGGTATGTGGTAAGACAAGTGAATCCTGGTATTGCTTTACTTATGTTACTGTAAAAGGAGATCTCTGCATGAAAAATAATGTGAGTGATGCCATTAAAGTGAGTGAGGTTTAAGTAAGTCTATGATAGTAGTCCAAGTACATTTTTACATCTCTTTTATTTTTTTTTACATCTCTTTTAATGAGCAATTTTTCTTCCAAGACTATTCTAAATAAAAGATAACCCACACTAAATTTATTGAAATAACTAAAGATATCTCCTAAAGAGTACTGAGCATTCTCCTAGGAACTACAAAAAATAGTATTGAAAATAGAATTTTGTCTGTACCATGATAAAGCTGCTTTCATCCTGTCACAACTGTGCATTTTGGATGCATCCCAAAACAAATGAAGCAGCAGAGTTTTATTGCAACTGTATTTAATCTATAGATCAATTTGGAGAAAATGGACATGTTAATAATATTGAGTCTTTCAGTTCATGAACATGGTATATCTCTATTTAATCTTCTTTAATTTCTAGGAGCCCTGGTGGTTTAACGGTTAAGCGCTTGGCTGCTAACTGAAAGGTTGGCAGTTCAAACCCACTAGCGGCTCCATGGGAGAAAGACCTGATGATCTGCTCCCATAAAGATTACAAATTAGAAAATTCTATGGAGCAGTCCTCCTGACACATGGGGTCACTGTGAGTCAAAATCGACTTGACGGCACCTAACAACGTTAAAATCATAGCTCTCATTAAGAGGAAAAAAGTCAAGACACAATTCATATCTCTTTTTTTTTTTTTCAGTCAGCAAAGTCAAGACATGATTCATATGCCTTTTTGTTTCGTTTATTTTCTATTTCATTGATTTCTGCCTTTATTTTTAGTTTTTTCTTTCTGTTTACTTTGGGTTTAGTTTCTTCTTGTTCTAGTCTCCTAAGGTAGAGTCCTAGATCAGGTTTCAGCAAACTTTTTCTTTAAAAAGGACCACACCCACCCACTCACCTATTGTCATTGAGTTGAGTCAATTTTGACACAGAGTGACCCTATAGGATAGAGTAGAACTGCCCCATAGGGTTTCCTAGGCTGTAAATCTTTAAGACAGCAGACATCTTTCTCCCACAGAGATGCTTGTGGGTTCCAACTGCCAACCTTTAGGCTAGCAGCCAAGTGCTTAACTGCTGTGCCACCAGGCTACTGCTTTAAAGGGCCAGATCATAAATATTTTAGGTTTTGTGGCAACACACTGTCTCTTGCTCACATTCTGATTTTTTTTTTTTTTTCACAATGCTTTTAAAATTTAAAAAACATTCTTAGTTCAAGAGCCATACAAAAACATGGCATGACTATAGTTTGCCAACCCCTGGCTTAGATCATTGATTTAAACTGTCAAAATAATAGAAACACGAAAAGAATGAAAGCGTATAGAGTTTATTTGAGCAGTTAATCTGTATGCATAGAGGGAAACCTCTCTGTTCAGAAAAATGAGAAGGTTCATCTTAGGCCAGTTACAATGAGTTTTTAAGGAGGGAAGGAGGAAATAAAGTAAAAAAAATTAATCATTGACTAATCTTAGCATGGAAAACCTGGTGGTGTAGTGGTTAAGAGCTATGGCTGCTAACCAAAATTCAGCAGTTTGAATCCACCAGGTGCTTCTTGGAAACCATATGGGGCAGTTCTACTCTGTTCTATAGGGTCGCTATGCTCCGGAATCTACTCGACGGCAAGGGGTTTGGTTTTTTGGTTTTAATCTTAGCAGGACTGACTAAATCATGTTCCCCTTCCAGAGGTGATCTGATATCAGGTTACTAGGTGGTCTCTTTGGCCTGACCAGCCCCCCATTCACAGGCACAAATCCACAGTTGTAGTCTGGCAGTTTTAAGGTGATAAAGGCACCTCAACTACTGAGGAAGTGGTTTAATTCTAAAGTGTTAAAACTTAAATTCTTAAGTTTTAAAATTATCTTTCAGGAATCGAGGGGAATTACATAAAGTGAAATTCTTTGCAAAAGATAAACTCTGAGCTAGTATAGGGTCAACAGATGTCTTCGTCACAAAGAGGGATCAGTGTCACTTCATGGTCACTGTGTCTCCACATTATTTCATTTTATCTATTTTTGGGTACATTCCACAAGGGTCAGTGCCCTTGTGTATTTTCCTATGCACTCAGAAATTTGGCAATTTCTCTGGTCCTCAGTTTCTCTCTTTAACAAAGTCTTTCTTTTTTTTTTTTTTAATATATGTATCTTGTGCTATAAATGTTCCTGTTTTCATTATCAAAATTTATGGGATGCAGCTAAAGCTACTCGTTATTATGTCATGTTCTACTGAAGACTACTATTTCTTTTTCCAGGAGGCGGTGAAGTTACCTAGAATCAAATTGTAAACTTGCCTCCTGTGATCATTAAGGTTATGTGTCAACTTGGCTGGGCCATGATTCTCAGTGGTCTGGCAGTTATAATGTAATAACTGGCAGTAATATATTGACATAATTACCTCCATGATGAAATCTGATATAACATGATCACCTCCATAATGGGATCTGCTGTGAGTAGCCAGTCAGTTGAAAGGGAATTTCCTTGGGGGTGTGGACTGCAGCCAATATATGTGGACTTTTTGGCAAGTTTCATGGGCTTTTGCTCACTCTGGATCCTGCAGTTGCCTCCTGTTCATCTGACCTCCAGTTCTTGGGACTTGAGCTAGCAGCTTGCCTGTCGATCTTGGGATTCATCAGCCTTTGTGGCCTGGATCTTGGGTTCGCCAATCCCTGCAGCCACGTGAGTTGGGAGAAGCCTCCAGCCTTACCCACAGACTTGGGACTTCCAGCGTCTACAACTGCATGAGCTATTTCCTTGATATAAATCTCTCTCTCTCTCTAAATATATATAAATATAGATGCTTTACTAGTTTTACTTCGCTAGAGAACCAAGCCTAAGACACCATACCACAGTATGTAGCCATTTACAGCTCTACTTTATTCTTATGTCTTCCAACTTCTGCTTTTTTTAGGCTGGGCACCTATGGTTTCCTCCTTTTCGTATGAAATTTAATAATCAGCCAACGATTTTGGCAGAGACAGGACTCACTTTCTCTGTGGTTTCCTTGTTTATAGGGATTTCAGTTGCTCTGTTGACTTTGGACACTGTACTCTGGCCCTGAGGTATTTTTTTTAAATAGAGTTTTTATAATTTTATTTTCCTGGGTTTCTTGGGACCCCTTTAATTCATTTCGCTTCACTTCATGGCTTCACTGGACACAGAAGAAGCCAATTCCAAGGTATATTCTTTACAAATATTATTTTTATTTCCTTTATACAGCAACCCTGGGATGTGACTTCTATTATTCCTTTTTGTTCCTTAAGGAACATATCTAGCCACATGTCTAGTAAATGGCAGAGCCAAGATTTGAGCCTGACTCTGTAACTACAAAGCCTGGATCTTCTATTTTGAGCCTTTCTTATTTTTTAAAAATCAGAGTAATGTAACCTACTTAATGGGACTGTGTAAGAATTAAACAAGGTAATTAAAGTACCAAATATGATGCTTTCACTTAGTAGGTTTTAAAGAATGTTAACATCCTCCTTTTCTCCCTTCTTTCTTTTATCCATTTATCTCCCATATCTACTCTGTCACCAAGTCCTATTTAGTCCTCTGCAAAAACTCTCATCAATAAAAAATTTATTGTGCTAGACCCTGTGGGGAGAAGATATAATCCTCACTGCTACCACTGCAGTACAAGTCATCAGTACCACATGCCTGGGTTTTTGTAACCGCCCTTAACTAGAGTTTTGCCTCCAGTCTCAGCCCTTCAAATTAATTGACTATGCCAGTTCATTGTCTCTTTCATCCCTAAACTCATAATGTTTACATCTATGTCATTCTTTTCTATCTAAAATTATGTCTTGCCTTTTCTTACGTTTTAAGTTATAGCTGATCCATGTTGGGCTGTCTTTTTTCCTTCCATTCTTTTTTCCATTATTTCATTGACTCCTTCCTTCCTTGCTTCCTTGCTTGCTTCCTTCCTTCCTTCCTTCTTTCCTTCCTTCCTCCCTCTTTCCCTCCTTTCTTCTCTCTCTCTCGCTTTCGTTCTGCAGGGACTATGATAAACTCATTGTATTCGTTGTATCTTTGTATAGCTCAGTGCTGTACTAGGACCTGGTGGCACAGTAGTTAAGTGTTTGGCTGCTAACCAAAATGTTGGCAGTTCAAATCCACTAGCTGCTCCTTGGAAACCCTATGGGGCAGTTCTAGTCTGTCCTATAGGGTCACTACGAGTCAGAATCGACTCAACGGCAATGGGTTTTGGGTGCTAGGACCAAGTCAGGGAGACTGTGAAGGGAAACCAAACTTTGGGGATCAGTAAAGGCATATGAATCGAAATAATTTTAAGATAAAACTTGAGAGTAGCAGTTAGCCAGAGTGAGAGTATGCTAGGTAGAAGAGATATGAAGTTGAAGAATGTTTGACACTTATAAGGAACAGAAAAAGACCAGTGTGTGTAGAGTATAATGAGAAAGAAAGTGTGTCCTAGGATGTAACTGATCAGGCTGTGCCTTGCAGACCATGTTAAGGTTCTACTGCATTTCCACTGAAGTGCAGTGGGGAACTGGTAAGGGGTTTAAATCAGGGGAGTGACGTGACCTGGTTTGCAATTTAAAAATGCCACCTGGCTGCTGTGTGACAGGTGTATGGGAGGCGTGCCAGAAAAGATTGTAGACCAGGGTGAGGCTGTGCAACAACCCAGGTGAGATGTTGATGACTTGAAGTAGGGAAGGAGAGAAATTTGAGAGGTATTTGAGAATCAGAATCTCTGTAATTTGATCACAGATTGAATATGGGAGATAAAAGCATTTGTGACTCCTCCATCTCAGACTTGCACAGCTGAGTGTTCAGTCAGAATCCAAGCAGTAAACAATAGCCCATTCAAACTGGTTGATTTAAAGAGAATTTTGTTAAGAAATGTGAAAGATTAGTAGTAGTAGTGTCAGAAACTGCCTAACTTCATGGATGATAATGAGGATTACCATCAGCACGAAGCTGATTCCTATAAGGTGGAGGTCAGACATACTTCCACTCTCCAACCTTTTTAACTAATTCTGGCCTTAGCCCGCCTCCCCATGGCACTCTCTACTTCTCTGCTGGGTTTGATAATCCACAGTGATGGCCACACAGAACTCACAGACCAGAATTACAGTTAAATGCTTTATTAAGGAAGCAACTGGGTACATACAATTCAGGATCAGAATCAACAGGCTACAACTCATTTTCAAGGCATGGCCTTCCCAATAGGGCCATGAACTGACCAATACCTTCTTGGTAGGCCACAGACACTTCATTTACATAGTAGGCTATAGTAACTTCATTTACATAGTCTATAGTAACATAATTTGCATAGTGTATTGAGCAATCCGTGCAAGGTGCATACCAATTACAGGGCAGGCTGCAGCCCAGGGCCAGATAAAAAATATCAAACCATAAGTTGTTTACAGTTTACCCAAGAAATGTCAATCAACCTGGACGAAAGAAACAACTTCCCTGAGGTAGAAAACTAGGACAAAGATAGCTCTTTAGGGTTTGGGGGAAAATCTTTCAAGCAATTTTTCCAAAGAACTAAGGCAAGAGACCACATAAAGGAACTCATTTCACCACAGAAATAATGCACAATGGTGTGAGCAGGGTTTAAGGATGGCAGCAAGGGAAGTGCAGTACCTCTAGGATAGTAACTAAAAACCACCCCTAGCCTGAAAGGGAAAACAGAGGGAGTGGTTACCAGAAACCTGGAATAGCTATAAGGAGAGGCTACCTGAGAGGGAGGGAACTAGACCAACAAATAACCAGAACACATCATCTTTCTGCCCTCCAGGCTCCTACCTGTGAGTCCCATTGACCAAACGAACTGGTAGCAAAAAGGCAAGGAAGCCTTTTTATTCTTTCTATCAAAGTAAGATTATCAGGGCATCGAGAAGGGTACAAGTGGTTCTGGGGAGACAAACAGAATATATCCAGCACTAGAGTTGTCATTTATTCATATGGACAGGATCTGGATGGTAGGAAGGACAAGACTTCATTTAATCTTAGGCATGTTTAGTTCAATATGTCAGTAAGACATCCAATTAAAAGGGCTAAGAAGGCAATTCAATGTATAGGTGTTATGGATTGAATTGGGTCCCCCCACAATATGTGTTGTAAATCCTAACCTCTATGCCTGTGGTTATAACCCCGTTTGGGAATGGGTTGTCTTTGTTATATTAATGAGGCAGGATCAGTGTAGGGTGTATCTTGAGTCAATCTCTTTTGAGATATAAAAGAGATTAGATGCAAGCTAGCAAGCAGAGATGGAGGGGTTGGGGGAGGAGGAAGAGAGATGCCAAGCCACATGAAGGTTGCGCAGGATCAGGAGCTCAGAGGAGGCAAAGACCTTCTTCCAGAGCCGACAGAGAGATAAAGCCTTCCTCTAGAGCTGGCACCCTGAATTCAGACTTCTAGCCTCCTAAACTGTGAGAAAATAATCTTCTGTTTGTTAAAGCCACTCATTTGTGATATTTCTGTTATAGCATACTAGATAAGTAAGACAATAGGTCTGAAACTCAGAAGTCTGCACTGGAGGTACAAAAGATAGATTTGCCAGTAGATGATAGTTAACATCATTGGAATAAATAAGACTGCTCAGGAAAAAATGAGTGTGAGGAGAAAAGAAATCTAGACCCCAAACTCTGAGGTTGATATGATAATAAGGAGAGTGACTATTATTGGAAGACAATTCTCAATGGGTCTCTCATGTTTCTGCACATTTTGTGACCAGAGGCACTGCCTGTCTTTGCCAGCAAATATCTTTTCCAGGTTGTTTTCTATGAAGAGTAAACAGCTTTGGGAGATACAGATAGACTCTCCTTTCAAGCAAAAGTCGGACATGATTAAGTCCAGTATAAAAGACCATGCTCCTTAAGCACAAGGTTCCTCTCTTATAGAAAAGCCCACTATGCCAAGTAAATGCTGATACTCTGGCTAATAATATTGCTGTGAGTTAAAAAGCCCTTTGTTTCTGACCCAGGAGTCTCGTGTACTCTGCCAACATCCATGAAACTGTGACAGACTCATTTATAGGTTAGCAAGTTGGATAAAATCTCAGATGCTTTACAGTTCTCAAAGAAATATAACTCAAAGAAGCAATATATTTTATAAGGGGGAAAATAAATTAGAAAATTAAAGAGGTATGGGAGAGTAAGAAGTGCACTGAGATACACGGGTTATGTGAAGGGAAAAAAAAAATCTCTGCTTGATAGAGCCATAACAGAAGCAGTGTTACTAGAAAATATCCAGGTTTTATTAAGTTAAGAAGTATTTGAAACCTGAGATGAGGATGGAGTGAAGGGATTACTCAGTATGGAGTAGAACTTCCAGAGAACATAGTTAAATGGTTTGTGAAGGAAAGGAAGGAGTCGGTGGTTGGACAATGGAGAAGAGGGCATTTAGGGTTGAGAGTCTGACAAATGAGAGATGACCAGAGAGGCTTGCCTGCTGTACACTTACCAATAAAGCCTGGACGAGAGGCATGAATATTTAGTCCTGAGAGTTCTCTGGAGGAGGGTGGGCACTTGAACCTAGAAGGATTCAGGTGAGCTTTGGAAATGAAGCCCGGGGTTTAGGCCACCACTCCAACAGTCACTAAAAACCAAACCAAACCCGTTGCCGTCCAGTTGATTCTGACTCATAGCAACTGTATAGGACAGAGTAGAACTGCCCCATAGAGTTTCCAAGGCAATAGCCATTAGGCGAGGTTAAATTTTGACGTTTATGTTGGTAGTCTATTTCCGACTATGGGCTTGGAGACAGTAGGAGTGATACAACATTCCTTAAAGTATCTAGCCACATGAAGAATGAAATTTCATGTCTCTTTCTTAGCAGTCAACAAAAATAATGGAGATTGTACATAATTATATATTAAACAAACAGCAGCAACAAACTCTCTTATAACCTAACCAACATAGCTAGTCCCTTAAAAGGGAGAAGTTCACATTATAGCGTGAGCATAATAATGGCATCTTTTTACAGACGATTAAATAAACTCAGAGAGGTTATATAAGTTCCTTTTAATCACGAATATAATACATGTAGGGGCAGAACTTCAACCTACATTTTTCTGATGCCAACATCCATGTTCCCAACTGTTTTGCAATGGTTGGGTTGACTATAGGAGAGATGGGAGTACCATCACATTGGTTTAAAAATGCTGAGATTTTCAACATGATAAACAAAATTAACGTCAAGGAATTGTACATGTAAAGGATATTGAAATGGCAAATGTTTTATAAGTATATATTTACCAAAAAAAAAAAAAAAAAAAAGCTTACCAGCAAAAGCTAGTAAGTACTCTTCATAAAAAAACGTTGAGATTTCTGAAGGACTTTTCCCCATACTGGCAACATGTAAGTGTTTTTAAATAAGCCTGGATCTCATGACTGTGTTAGGAACCTCGTCAGTACCACTCTGTATGGAGGACACCACTCCAACACCACTTAATTACTTTCCTCCCATGGGTAGTGTGCATGTAGCTAGTTGCTTGACAGGCAAATCATTGTGTGTGACTGGTGAACTGTCAGTCTCAACTTTCTGGTTAACTGTTGGTTAAGATTTTTTTTCTTACCAGTTTCACTCTGGATTTATATTTTTCTTGACACAGTGGACATGACAGTCTGAAGAAGCTACGGAGCTTTCGGAGTCTCTGAGTTAAGAATCATACCAACTTTATTTCTCCTCAGTTACGAATAATGTTAGGCACTAATATAAAGGAACCCATCTAGTTTATTTTTGAATGAGCATGACTAAATGTTCAAAAGTATATATGAAGAGATATGTGTACGTTTGCATGTTGTTGTTAAATGTAAAATGAATCTTGACTTCAAAAGAGAAGGTAACAGAATATTTTTATCATTTTCACTTGAATAACTGGATTGAAACCAGTGGAAGCAATGACAAGTAGAATCTTCACCCATGTAAGAAGCCATTTCAGGAAAAAGATCCCACCTAGCAGGGTTTGATGTGCTGGTAGTTTCTTTTCATCTTTGTCAGTTATCATGTGGTCACATGAATTAAATTCCCTTCCCACCCATCTAGGGTGAAAGTTTGTAGCCTGTCTTTTCTATACTTTTACAGATGCTCCTTGCTCATCATTTTACTTCCTTTTCTTGGATGTTCATTCATTTTTTCATCCTTTATTAAATACACATATACTGGATGTACACTGTATGCCAGGATTGCTTTGGGTTTTGGGCTAACATTGAGGTTTAAGACTCAGATCTGCCTCTGGAGGGTTTAGTGTGCCTGTATGTGTACTTTTCTTTTTTTTTTTTTTTTTTCCTACTGTGCTTTAGATAAAGAACAAACTAACTTATCATTAAACAGTTAGTACATACATTGTTTTATGGTATTGGTTAACAACCTCATGACGTGTCAGTACTCTCCCTTCTCGACCTTGGGTTCCCTATTACCAGCTTTCCTGTCACCTCCTGCCTTCTAGTCCTTGCCCCTGGGCTGGTGTGCCCCTTTATGTGTACTTTTCTTTTTTATTTACAGTCACAATCACTAGGACTGGATACAGTACTCAAATCCAGTTAAACCATGGCATTTTTTATATGGTTTCATTAGACCGATGATTCTGAGAGGTCCTGAAGCAAAACCCTGCAGAAGGTTGAATCCCTTGGTGCCTTGTCTGCATCTCAAGAGGTATAGAGACATGTTTCCAGGGAGATGGAATTATTTAATCCCCACATCATGCCTACCTTCCTTCTAGGAAGTGACTTTAGACCATGAGAATTGGATGACCTGCACCCATGCCATAGCATCCACAATATGTGTGCCCCTCAGTAAAATACCTGGGAAGCAGAATGATGTCCAAGGGTACCTGTAAGTCCTGGTATGAGAGATAGGAACCCTGTGTTTCAGATAGAGGCATTTGAGTGGAGTTGTGAAGAGTGACAATATGAAAGGATGTTGTGGTCATATCTGTATCCCTCATCTCTAGCAGAGTGCCTGGCGCAGAGTAAAAAAGAAAGGAAGGAAGGAAGGAAAGAAAGAAAGGAAAGGAAGGAAGGAAGGAAAAAACTGTTACCTTTGAGTTGATCCCAACTTACGGTGACCCTGTGTATCACAGAGTAGAACTGCTCCATAGGATTTTCTTGGCTGTAATGTTTATGGAAGCAGATGACCAGGTCTTTCTTCTGTGGTGCTGTTGAATAGGTTCAAACTGCCAACCTTTAGGTTAGTAGCTGAGTGCGCTATTTGCACCTTCCAGGGGCTTTCTGCTCAGAGTAGGTGTCCCATAAATGTCACTAACTTCATGATTTTTTCCTCTGCCTCCCCTCTGTATTCCCTCTTCTCTTTATGTATTTTTCTTTCTCAGTATCATTTTCCCAGTTATTTCACCACCATTAACATAAATTCACTGCCTTCTAAGCTTCTCATCTAACCTTGTGAGTTGCTGTTGTCAATTTGATCACATATAGATAATTCTTTAAAAGAACACAATACTAAAGGCAAACATTCTGTACTAATTAAGCTAAACTATTGTTTGGTTTAGAGGATCCCTGTTGGCGCAGTGGTTAAGTGCTTGATTGCTTACCAAAAGCTGGGTGGTTTGAATCCACCATCTGCTCTGCAGGAGAAACACGTGTCAGTGTGTTTCCGTAAAGCCTTGGAAACCCTATGGAGCGGTTCTACTGTGTCCTATAGGAGTGCTATGAGTTGGAATCGACTCTACAGCAACATGGGTATTGTTTGGTTTAACAATGACTTCAGGGGATAGTTTCACCTTAAGGTTTACAGATTCCTCAGGGCAATAGTTTTGGGGGGGTTATCTACCCTCAATGGCTCCAGAAAGTCTGGATTCCACGAGAATTTGAAATTCTGTTCTACACTCCCCCTCCTCCTTTTAATCAGGATTCTTCTAGAAAATCTTTGATCAAAACGTTCAACAATGGTAGCCAGGGTATGTATGTGGTTTTGTTTGTTTGTTTTTAAATTTATTTACTTGCCAGAATGCTTACCAGGTGCTGCTGTATATTTTCTTTTGCATTGCGTTAGAAGACATATACACTCTACTCCTCTGTCCCATAGGGTCACTATGAGTTGGAATCAACTCTACAGCCACAGGTTTGGTTTGGGAAATTTTTTGGCCAGTGCTGTCAGCCTGATCTATGCATTAAAAAGTTTTCCTCAGTCTTTCATCTCATGGTAGCCATTGATGAAAATTGCAAAACTTATTATTTCATCTGGTGTCATAATGCATTTTTAATAAATAGCTTAATGAGTGTTCTAATATTTCAACCTGAATAGAACTTCTGGGATGACATAAAAAGCGGCTTCATGGGGGCAGAACCCCATTATTGAAGGGAGTTCTGGCTTAGGAAAGGGTTAGAGGGTAGGCATCTGTAGAAATATTTTTTTTACTACTTAATTCAGTTCTGGAAAGAATGCTTCTCCAATGATTTCATGGTTTAAATAGAAAGAGCAACCCAAACAATATAAATAGAAGGGTAGCTTGAGAAAGCAGAGTAGAAGAAATATATGTGAGAAATTGAAACTGAATCTTTGCCCTTCTTTAGGAAACCACATCTTTTCTTGTTTGTTATGGTTGATCAAGTTTTCCTGTGTTAGGTTCAGAAGCAAACTGTGCTCTTACTTTTGCTAAAACAACTGTTACTACTCACAGCCAACTGCTCTGAAAATAGAAAAAATCCTTGGTCGAGTCTCTCAGAATCCCCTCCACATGTTTGGGGTGTGTGAACATTAGGGCTGACACATTCCTGCCTTTCAATCCCATACCCTATGTACATTGTATTTAAATCTACCCACACACACTTTTATTCACTGCATGCATCTCTACCTGCACTTACTCGCAAATAGAAAATGAAATTGCAGAAGAGAAAAACCAAACAAACACAGTTTTAAGTGAAAATTAAGTGCCTCCTCCCAGTAAGCATCCATGATGGAAAATGGTTGGAAATAAGAGTTTGTGGCCAGACAATGTTTTTCTCTCTTGCTAGAATTATTTTTTAATTTATAAATGTACTCAGTACTCACACTGCAAAATATTAGGATGTTAATGGTTCGAATGCAGTCAAATATTGCTCATCCAAAGTTGGAAGATCAGTGGTAAATTATCTGGCCCTTTTGCTTGATTTTCTTTGTTCCTCTGACAGCCTTTTGGTGATTTATTTGGACACTAACTTTTCCACCCAAAGAGAGTGAAGAATACAGTGATGGTTGCCAAAGCCATCCATTTCCTCCTTGCAGGAATCTCTAGTGAAAAATTCATTGGGAATTTGTTGTTGTTGTTGTTCGTTGGCATTGAGTCAGCTCTAACTCATGGCAACCCCATGCACAACAGAATGAAAGGCTGACTGGTCGTGCACCACCTCTATGATCACTGGCATGTTTGAATCCATTGTTGAGGCCACTGTGTCCATCCATTTCACTGAGGGCCTCCCTTGCTTTTGCTGGCCCTCCACTTTACCAAACATGTTGTCCCCTTCCAGCAATTGGTGTTACCTAATGATGTATCAAAAATAACAATATTCTATCATGATCCATAAGTTTTCATTAACTAATTTTTGGAAGTAGATCACTAGATCTGTCTTCCTTGTCTGTCTTTGTACAATACCAAAATCAAACCTGTTGCCATCGAGTTGATTTCAACTCATAGCAACCCTACAGGACAGAGTAGAAGTGCTCCATAGGGTTTCCAAGGAACAGCTGGTGGATTTGAACTGCTGACCTTTTAGTTAGCAGCCATAGCACTTAACCACTGCACCACGATAAGAGGTTGTAAAAATCATAGCTAACATAAAATTTGAGGTTACTTCTGGCTCTAAACAAAAGATAAACAAGATAAGAATTACCATGTGCTGCTATGGAAGGAATCATTTTGCTAATTGTCTATGATTTATAGTGAAGTAACAGAAAGGCAGGGAAATGGAAAAGGTAACAGCACGTACTCTGGAGTGAGATAGTCTGGTGTTCACATCCTGCTTCCATCCAGTTTAATATTGAGTGGCCTTGGCCACGTTACTTCATCTCTATAGAGTTAGTCTGGCAAATGGAAAAGAAAAAATAGTACCTGCTCAAGATGTTATGAGGGTTAAAAGTTAAACCATGAAACGTGCTTAGCACAGGACTTGATGTACAAAAAGTACACAATAAGCCTTCGTTCTTCTCAGGAGCTGTTCCATCCCATTCAATTCTCACTGAGCCTCCCCTGGAAAAGGAGATATAGCAATACTGCAGACATCTGAGCTCAACCCAGACCCTCTGATGTTCCTCCTACTGATAACTGCTCTTGCAAGACTGTATGTTTTTATTCTAGGATTCTCTAAATAAGGTCACAAAAAAAAAATGGCAACAAGATAAAATTATAGAGCCACAGAATCCTGTTTTACCATTAATATTTGCCTTACAAAGAGAAATGTATGCCTATGAGAGAGAAAAAAAATCCAGTAAATCAAGTCGTTTATCTATTTACTTTTAAATGAAGGGTAGCTGGGTAGCCAGAGCAGCTTCAGAGCCAGAATCTAGCAGTTTTGCCAAAACCAAAATATGCCCTTACTTTATGTTGGATGGTTCAAGCAATCGACTGCTAATGGAAAGGTCGGCGATTCGAAACCACCAGGGGCTCCACAGGAGAAAGATGAGGCAGTCTGCTTCTGCAGAGAGTTACAGCCTTGGAAACCCTATGGGGTTGCTGTGAGTTGGAATCAACTGGGTGGCAGTGGGTGGTCTATATTAAAATCTCCTGTAACATATTATTTTCCTGTTTACTAGGCTTTTTATCATCCATAATAGATCCCAGCATTAATATTTTAGTTAAATTATTATACAGTACTACTCCAGACTTTAGGCTCAGAATATGTTTAAGAGGCTTTACATTCAATAAAATATAAGTCTATAGTGCAAGCTTTAAAAACACTATCAGGGCAAGTGTGCATAACTTCTAAGAGTCTTTCCAACGCAAATTACTTCAAATAGTATTTGAAATAAAAACAAGAATTATAGTCTCTCACTCCCTTACAGCACTGCTATGTAAAGTAAACACGAGGCTGGTTTTTCAAAGCTGCTGAAGCTCTCAGCTGTCTGTGTTCTCCAGGTTGCATTAGCAAACATCTATGTTTTGTTGTCTGGCCTCATCACCCCCCATCTCATCTCTTTCTTTTGGTTTCTCCCATTGAAAGGGATTGTTTAATTAATAATTTCAAATCCATCAATCCTTGCATTTCCCATGCCTTTTCCATTGTTACTGTGATGAAAGTACATGTTACTAATTCTTGAATATTTGTTGAGAATTATTTTATGGCCAAGTAGATGGTCAATTTTGGTAAATGATCCATGCGTGCTTCTGAAAATGAGCATTCTCTAATTATGGGGCGCATAATTCTGAATATGTCCATTAGATTAAGCTTGTTAATTATGTTAAATAAAAGCCAATTCCTAATATCACAAGCGAAATAAAACAAGTGAAACTGTGTAGTAAATCATTATAATAACCACATAGAAAGAAATTATTCTCCTAACTTGAAAACATTATAAAATTATTGCACATTCCTAGTGGGATATAGCCTAGAGATACAAAGAATTGCAACCCATTTAGACTGTTTTTTGTAGTCACATGATTATTTGTCTCAGAATGTTTTCTAAATATTGTGGGATAAAGCTAATGAGTAATCATAACAATGTCATTAAGAACTAAGAGTTTTGTCTTGAGAGTAAAGAGGTAGAGATATTAGTGTTAAGGTTGAGTTAAAAACCCTATAGTCTTGAATTTTAATTGGAAGTAGCAGTATGAATCCATGATGTATTTTGTCTTAAAAAAAAAAATCCTATTCTATACAGAGAAAAGGCCTAGATTCACTGATAGCCTGGTAGCAGCCTACTCATAACCTGTTGCCATTGAGTTGATTACAACTTATAGCGACCCTATAGGACAGAGTAGAACTGCCCCACAGGGTTTCCAGGGAGCGACTGGTGGATTCGAACTGCCAACCTTCTGTTTAGCAGCCTGAGCTCATAACCACTGCGCCACCAGGGCTCCAGTTAGCCTATAGTAGGGTGATAACTAAATAAGCTACATATAAAACACAGAAGTGTATGGCATATAAGATATTAAGGTGTATTCTGAAGAGGAAAAATAAGAATTCAGATAAATTTGGGAAATGCAGAATTTTCCTCCTGAAGATTACACTTTACGTTATGATGTTAAATGCTCTAGAAAAGTCTCCAGTGGACAAATCTAATTTTTATTTATTTATTTATTTTTAAACCCAGTGACTTCCAGGAATTTGTGTGTTTTGCAGTGGAAGAGGTGGGGGTTGTAGAATTCCTATGGATGTCTTTCACCTCACAATCATGCCTTAGAACATAGTTTGGGAAGTCTTGCTATGAAAGTAAAATTCAATCTTGGGATAGTTACTCCTTGGTAAAGGGACAAGAGGTCTAAAGACAGCTGCTGGTGCCATGTATTTAATAAGTGTATAATTTAATACAACAGCTACTGTTTAGTATCTGCTCAGTACCAAATACTGTGTTCAGTGCTGGCAATATAAGGATAAAAAAGAAAAGAAAAATGTCTCAGAGACTGACTGATCAATCATTAAAATAAAGTACTATTGTTAACATTATAAGAAAGGTTTGAAAAAGTTTATGGAAATCCCTAACTGTGACTGAGGGGTTAAGTGTTGGCAGACAACCTTTGTTTTGGGGGCCATGGAGAGTGAATTAAGCTATGAAGGGGGAAAGTGTGGAGAAAATATATTTCTGGCAATGCAAAGATCTTGAACAAAGATAGCTTAACATGAGAGAGTGTGATGTGTGCAGGAAACAATTGTCAGACCTGTCTGGAACAAAACAATGTGTAGAAGGCAGAGTAGAGCATGGGCAAGCTAGTGGGCAGAATGTGGGCTTTGGGGTTTGACCAACCTGAGCTGTCATCCTTGCTCCACCTGTAAATGACGCTGGGAAGATGATTTCTTCTCTATATGGCTCATCTTTCCTATCTGTCAATGAGGATACATAATATTTCCCGTACAAATGAAGATGAAATAAAAATAATCTATGTAAAACTTCCAACACAGAATAGACACTTAATTAATATCAATGTTATTATTATTAGGCAGATTTTGGCAAAATAATGGACACTCTCAGTTGACAGAGTAAGGGATTAGGATTTTGTTTTGTAGGTGATGGAGAGCCATTGAAGGATTCAGAGCATGGGGGTGAGGTGATTATCTCTGCAGTATGAAAAGATGAACACAGAGGGATGACTGGTACAGACAGACATCTAGCATTGTAGTCACCCCTGCAGAAGATGAGGAGCGCATACAAAGGGCATTGGTAGAGTGGCTGAAACTCTTCAGTGTTCCAAAAGTGAAACTGATAGAACTTGGCCATTCATTAGATGTATGTATGTGAGAATGGGGAGTGAGAGAAAGGAAAGAATGAAAAATGACACCATGGTTTCTAGCTCAAACATTTGAGATGCCAGTAATGGCAATAATGGAGATAGGTCACACAGGAGGTGGACTGGGTTTATAGAAGAAGGTAATGAGTTCAGGTGTGGCATTTTGTTTTCTATTATTTGTCTTGTGGCCCATTATCTTTCTAGAGTAACTGAGTTTTGCACATTTGAATGTGGTAATCCAGCTTCCTGTCTCAGAGATTCTTTGACTGTACAGGGCCACTATATTTTGAATAATATGCTGTCCTATTACAAAGACTGTCATCTGGGGTGCTTCATATAAAGTTTGTCTAATAGATGTGAGGGGTTAGTTTATGCTCCAAAGTAAGGTACCAACAACTATTAAAACACCCTAGCATAGGAGCCAAAAATATAGATATAGGGTTTGAATTCTCCTGAAAGCATGGGCATTGTTTTCTTTAAGGAAATTTGAAAATTTAGACATTCTATTCAGCACCAATCTTGTGTGTGTCTTTGTTGTTTTATTGTGCAGGGCAGGAGAGAATTGGGAAAGATTCCAACTATGAGCAGGAGGGGAAGGTTCAGTTCGTGATTGATGCAGTCTATGCTATGGCTCATGCCCTTCATCACATGAACAAGGACCTCTGTGCCGACTACCGGGGGGTCTGTCCCGAGATGGAGCAAGCCGGGGGCAAGAAGTTATTGAAGTATATCCGCAATGTTAACTTCAATGGTGAGTCTCTAAACTTCCAAACCTTTTGGAATTGTAAGTATTGGTATTCTGTGTTTCATAAATTATGTGGTTACATTGTGGCTCAATCAATGTTATTTACTCTTGAGTATGTGTCAAAAATCTAGTTGATTATATAATTTTGAATAATTGAATCAATCCATAAATAAGTGAATGCCTGAACAAAAAAATTGTTTGGGGGTTATGGTTTGTCCTCCTTTCCTTGAAATAGCAAGATTTTTGCTCAAAGCAAAATTCTTCCTTGGTGAATGTAAGTTGGGGGTGGGAGGGGAGGAGAGAAAGAGGAAGAAACAGGTGGTCTAGGTACCCAGGTTAATTGAACTAATGGTTGTAACTTGCCACAACCATCACATCGCAGATTATAAGCATATGTCACAAATTATAAAACCCGTAGAAATTAATTATCTAAAGGAGGTAGAAATGGGTGGGAAATGGGGATTAAGGTAGAAGGAATGAAAAGGGAGTGTCACTTCTCTGATTATACCATTTTCTATAGTTTTGACTGTTACCATGTGTTCATGCTTACATACCAAAAATTAAATAAATGATGAAAATAAACCTGGTAGTAGGTGTAACCCAAAACGAGTACAAACAGCGTCAAATAAACCTAACTGTATTACAAATGAGTAACATAACCACATGGCAAGGAATGGGAAAGAGAAAAACAAGTCCAAGTATCTTAGGAAAACAGTATTTGACACCAGCCATCCCTCCCATGGCACTCTCCACTTCTCTTCTGGTTTGATAATCCGTTGTAATGGCCACACAGAACTCACAGACCATACTTATAGTCTTACTTATAGTTAAGTGGTTTATTAAGGAAGCAACAAGGAACAGCTCAGGATCAGGATCAAGAAGCACACAAGCAAAGTCTGGAAGCCTCTCCCAAAGAGGAGAACATCCCTCCCTTCTTAAGTACAAGAGACATCTGGCAACTCCTCTTGGTGGTGCAAGCAAACAGACACTTCTCTGCCATGTACACCCCCTCCTAGCCTTGCAGCCCACCTCTCAGCCCCCTGAGGACAGGCATCCTCTTGAACCTGGAGGACAGATCTCCTCTTGGCTCCTCATGACAGGCCTCTCTGACTTTGGCCTCCCTGCCATCACCACTGACTCTGCCCCAGGGCCCCTTCCGGGTCTCTTGCTGTCTTCAGTGTTACAGCCCTTGACAAGTGTAGCTTTTTAGGAGGTTCCTTGCCTCCTCTCTGTCTCTACTTCTTCTCTTTTCTTCTTTCCTTCTGCTTCTGTCTGCTTCCTGACTGAAAAACCTCTCTGGGGTTGGCTCTATATATATACAAACTCCTTGTCAATTTTCAGGCATGGCCCACCCACCAGGGCCACAAACTGACCAATCCCCTCTCAGTAGGCCACAGATACTTCATTTGCATATCAGGCTATAGTGACTTCATTTGCATAGTATATAGTCAGTTCATTTGCATAGTATATTGACAAATCCCTGCAAGGTATATACCAATCACAGGGCAGGCTGCAGCCCAGGGCCATATAAAAAGCATCAAACCATCCTTGTTTACAGTTTACCCAAGAAATGTCAATCAACCTGGACAAAAGTAACAAACCCTCTGGGGTTGAAAACTAGGGAAAAGGTAACTCCTCAGGACTTAGGGGAAAAATCTCTCAAGCTGTTTTTCCAAAGAACAAGGCAAAAGGCTACATGAAGGAACTCATGTATCCGAACACATGAGTTCACATAAAAATAAAAACCACAAAAAATAATTACCATTTATTGAGCATTATGTAAAAGGCACTGAACTAAACACTTTATATACACTACTACATTTACTCTTCATTCTAACCATAAGAGAAAGGCATTATTAGTGAAACTCAGAAGTAGAGCAAGATCAAATAACTTGTTAAAGGTCACACATATAGTAAGTGGTGGGCCTGGAATTTAAATCCTGTTCTATGTAATTCCAAAGTCAGTCACTAAGCACTGTTCTAGTTTAATTAGCTGAGAAGCCCTGAGGCAAGTGACTTCCCCTTCTGGATCTAAGTATCTTTTCTCACCTGTAAAACTAGGAAATTTGATGTTCTGTGATCTACAACTCAGTATTAATTTCCTATTGTTGCCACAAAAAATAACCACAAACTTAAAAATCACAAATTTATTCCCTTACAGTTCTGTACATCAGAAGACTGACTCAGGTCTCACTGGGCTAAAGTCAAAGTGTCGGCCGGGCTCCCTTCCTTCCGGAGGCTCTAGGGAGAATGTTTCCTTGTCTTTTCTAGCTTCTGGAGGCCACCCAGATTCCATGGCTCATGACTCTTTCCTCACATCTCTCCATCCCCTTGCCTTTGTCTTCACATCCCCTGCTTCCTCTTTTTGACACCTCCAGCATCCTTCTTATAAGTACTGCTGTAATGACATTGGGCCTACCTGGATACTGCAGGATCATCTCCCCATCTCAGGATCCCTAACTGTTTCACATCTGGAGTGTTCTATGCTGTGTAAGGTAACACATGCACAGGTTCCAGGGATTAGGATCATGGGTATGTTTGCTGGGTCATTAGTCAGTCTGCCACATCTCTGGTTTTATTTTATTTTTTTATTTTTTATATGTAGTCATGTCGTATAATCCTGTGACATGTAGTTGCAGGACTGTGTGGAGTTCCTTAGCTGCTCCTTTATACTGCCTCTGGTATTGAACACCCTCTTCCAGTAGGGGTAATTTCCCCACAGGGTTGTGACTTCATGTGCCTATTGTGGCTCAATCTATTTTACCTCTTTCTAGACACTTTCTTGAACTTCGTTCTTGTGTTCAGTGATTGTTTGAGTGAGGCTACTCTCAGCATCGTGTCTGCTTCCTAAAGTGCCGACACTTTTTTTTTTTTTTTTATCTTTTTTAAGCATACTTTGTCCTGTCCAGTTAACATGCTTTGTGTTTTCTTTCATCCGTGCCATTAATGCAAATATCATGTTAGCCCAAATTCCACAGAAGCTGAAGACTGCTTACTAGATGTAGAGCCCTAAGCACCTTAAGTAGTTTATAAGGAGCAGTTCTCAAAAGTGCTCCATGCTCCTTCCTAAGACTTATCTGAAAAAAAAAAAAGCAAAATGATCTTCTGTTCTCAGTGATTCTGTTTCAGCTTGTAAATACCTGTAAACTTTCTTGTGAATGGTAAGAAATAGAGCACTATTTTGTGCTCAGAATATTGATCTAGTATTAGCCTATAGGAGCCCTGGTGGCATAGTGGTTAAGAGCTTGGCTGCTAACCAAAAGGCTGGCAGTTCAGCTCCTTGGAAACCCTTTGGGGCAGTTCTACTGTGTCCTGTAGGGTCACTATGAGTCAGACCTGACTCGATGGCCCCAAACAACAACAACATTAACCTATAGGCAGATGCCAGTCAAATATCATGGGGCCGATTATATTTTTCCTGTTTCCAAGGACTATGAGGAAAATAGCACCCAATTACAATTACTTTGTAATTGTTGCTGAAACCATCCACAATTCATCTCTTTCATTCTCTATATACGGTTTGTCAACTGCTTCCCATGTTTAATATTAAACATTGACCTCAATGTCTAACCCTGGCAAATATGGTTGCATCTTAAGACTGACATTTTAAAAAGTGAAGCCCACGTGGGAGGATGAGAAAGAAACCAATATTGATGAAACACCTTCCAGGCACTCAACTAAGCATTTTACCCTAGTTAACATACAAAGTCAGCTAAAAATAATCAGAAAAAATATTTTTAAATTCAATCAATATCCAAATACATATTTAAGTCACTGTTTTTGCTTGTAAGTTTTACAGTGCCCTCATATTCTCTTGTTTTTTAAAATTTATTCATTTATGTTTTTAGAAATGATTCTTTCCTCCCACAATTTAGTGTCAGGCAGAAACAACACTACTATTATGGCCATGACTACTAAGGAACCCTGGTGGTGCAATGTTTCAAGCACTCATCTGCTAACCAAAAGGTTGGCAGTTCGAACCCACCAGCAGCTTCACGAGAGAAAAGACTTGGCGATCTCTTCCCATAGAGATTACCAAAACCAAACCCATTGCTTTTGAGTTGATTCTGACTCATATAGACTCTTAGGACAGAGTAAAACTGCCCCATAGGGTTTCCAAGGAGCGGCTGGTGGATTCCAACTGCCAACCTTCTGGTTAGCAGCCAAGCTCTTAAGCACTGTGCCACCCATAAAGATTACAGCCTAGGAAATCCTATGGGGCAGTTCTACTCTGTCATATAGGGTTGCTATGAGTTGGAATTAACGCAACAGCATACCACAACAACAACTGCTACTGCTACTAATAGAATTTAAGGTTGTGTCTGAAAATTAACATTGATTCTTCAAAGTAGGACAAGATTAGAGTAAAATACTAAGATACATTGAGAAATAAAATTGTTTAAAGAGGAGTGAGGTTGTCTTTAATTAACATCTGGAGTCCATAGAGATCACTTCCCTATGAATTTCAGAGACCATTTTTAGGGAACCCATTAAACAATGGGGATATCGGATACCATGTCTATCAGCAGGTCTCCAGACTATCACCCGACATGAGAGATAGAACGAATCTTGTTTAACTAAAATATATCTCCTTCATGTCTCCTTCAGGCAGTGCTGGCACCCCAGTAATGTTTAACAAGAATGGGGATGCACCTGGACGTTATGACATCTTTCAGTACCAGACGACAAACACCACCAACCCTGGTTACCGCCTGATTGGGCAGTGGACAGACGAACTTCAGCTCAGTGTGAGTTCTCCTTGTTTCTCTTCTTCCCTGGTGTGATGAACGAGCAGACTTTTAATCTTCTCACATCAGCAAGTGTCTCTTGTTTGTACGTTGGTGTGCATACGCAAGTGAACGTGCAACTTGTTCCAGGTGTCAAAAGGCATTGATGCCCAATCATAATATGGCAACCATTGTGGTGATGATGATGATGATAATGGCAGGGAAGTATACTGAGACTGTGCTGAACATTATACCCAGCACTTTATGTGGATTGTCTCATTTAATCTGGACCCCAGCGCCGGGATTAAAAATTTGAGGTTTAGGTTTTTTAAGAAACAAGTTACCAGCTGGCATTTTCACACAATCCTTCTCTTGATATAACTTTTCTTCCTTCATTCTTTCCTTGCTTTCTTCTTTCCTTATTTGGTGGTGGTGTTTTTTAATTTAATTGGTTTTAAGTGCATTTTAGTGAGTTACTTTGGCTTATGCTGAGATTATCTAATTGCAGTGTTAACCATTTCCATAACCTCTTTCTCTAAAACGTGACCTTGAGTAAGCAGCCAAGTACTTGTGCAAGGTTTTGTCAAAGTCCACCAGCCATAACCACCAAGAACCCATCTATAGTCAAACACCCAAAACCAAAACCAGTCCTACTGCCCTTGAGTCAATTCTGACTCATAGCGACCCCATAGGGTTTCCAAGGCTATAAACCTGTATGGAAGCAGACTGCCACATCTTTCTCCCGTGGAGCCACTGGTGGTTTTAAACTACGGACCTTTTAGTAAGCAGCTGAGTACATTAACCACTGTGCCACCATGGCTCCTTGTAGTCATTTAGGTTTATTTAACTTGCACCGTGAAAGAAAAGCACTTGCCCACAGAACTGTGGGATGGTTATGGACGAATGAATTGGGAAGTATTGGGAGTTATTACAGGCTTTGGGCTTGAGTTGCTGGTTCTAAGGAGGGTTAGGGAAGCAGGGACCAGTTTGGGGTTGGATACACTTAGGAAATGGAGGCAATTTGATGATTGTGCATCTCGGTGATTTTTTTGTAGGAGATGAGAGAATAAAAGCTAAGCTAGGGTTGTCTCTCACCTAGGAGCAGGACACACTTACATGAACTGGAAGAGTGGGAGGGTTAGTTATGTTTGTGGTTGCAGAGTATCCTGGTTACTGTTTAGTTTCAGACATGATCACAGAGTGGCCTTGTATTTGTTTTGTTCTACCGCAGCCATGGGGTGGCCTTGTCTGATTATTATCATATTCTACAGAAGTTGTTTATGTTCTCCTTGGAATATGGTTGCCTAGCTGTTCCCTGACAGCTATCAGGGCCTTTTTTTTTTTTTTTTTTACTTTCTTAATATGTCGTGTTGAAAACAATAGGGTACTTCCAATAATTCTAACAATGCTCTACATTTGGAATTATTGTTAGTTTAAATAAACATACTAGTTTTCCCAGGTTTGTATATGTAACTTAAAATCATAGTATATACAAGTACACACTTTTCTGTTGTCCAGGCAGGGCCTTATCCCAGAAAATTTCTTCTAATATCTCTTCCAATGCTGGAAATTATGACATTAGCCTTTATCAGTCTATACCTTAGGAGGCATTTTGTAAATCATTGAGAATAAGGCTTGTTGGGAGGTGAATATAAAACCAATGTCTTGGTGGGGTCCTGCTTTGGTCCTGGTTTCTAAGAAGAGAGGATTGTGGAGACACCACAGGCCAATTTGCCTCATTATCACATTGCCCTGGACTGGATCTGCTTGTATCTGTTCTAACTCACTTGCTGTCCAACAGCCAGTGAGCTGACACCATGATTGGGTTCAAAGGATTGTGATCTGACATGCTAGAACAGATGGAGTCAGATAGCAGGTTCCAGCCATGCCTGAGATGAATGCCAAGGACAAAACCAATGAAAAAGCTAAAAGTATCTAATCCAAGACACACTAAACTTTCAGCCAAAGGGAGAAAATAAAAAAGAAAGAAAGGGGGAGGGAAGGAAGGAAGGAGGGAGGGAGGGAAGGAGGGAGGGAGAGAGGGAGACAGGGAGGGAGGGAAGGAAGAAAGAAAGGAAGGAAGGAAGGTAGAAAGGAGGGAAGGAGGAAAGAAGGGAAGGAGGGAGGGAGGAAGGAAGGAAGGAAGGAAAGAAAAAGCTAAACCTAAGAAGTGGTAATCAAAAGAAGAATCAAAGCAGTATGAACTGGTTGAAAAAAAGCCCGCTGCCGTCAAGTCAATCCCAGCTCATAGCAACCCTATAGAAGAGAGTAGAACTGCCCTGTAGGGTTTCCAAGGAGCGACTGGTGGATTTGAACTACCGAACTTTTGGTGGCTGGTATACCCAAAAAGTGATTTTTATTGGGTGTTGCCCGTGTGATACAAAGATTGGTCAGCTGGGACTAAAGGAGAGAGTCTAGGTCGATTGTATATATGTGAAACATTCAGGGCTTATTGTAAGACCCGAGAGAATAAGCAGGTGCATTACTGTCTTCTAGCATACCCCCTGCACCAATGTTGAATTCCTGCCATATGTAATTTATTTATGTACATAAAAATTCCCAACTAGCATTTACCAACTTCAGATTACCTAAAGCACCCTATTTTTAAGAACCAACATCAACACTGATTTTATTTTCCTTTGTTTGGTTTGCATCTTATCCTTCCTAAAATTTGTATTTGATTAGCCATTCAACAAGTATTTTTTTTAGTGCCTATCATGTGATAAGCACCAAAGAGGTAATGGGTATACAATGGAGAACAAAATGAAAGTGATCCCTGTTTTCACACAACTGACGATCTAGGAGGGAGTTACATGGTAAACAAGTAAACAGATGTGTATGTGGAAATTGCAAAGTGTGATAAAAAAAGAAGATAGAAGAGAAAATAACAGAGGTAGGGATGGACCTACAGGATGAGAAGTAAGTGATGTGGTGAGTATAACTGCAGTGGGTAAAGGTGATGAGCGAGTCACCAAGCAGGCTGGAAGGCCAACAAGGAGTTGGTACAAGCAGTAAGGGAAAGGGTGAAGGAGTGGTGGGAGGATAAAGTGGAGTAACAGGAAGCAGCCATATCATACAGTCTCATGTAGGCTGTGCTAAAAATTTTTTAAATTTTATTCTGAATGAATTTAAAAGCCAATAATAAGGGAGTCACTGGGTGGTGCAATGGTTAATGCATTCAGCTGTTAACCGAAAGGTTGGAATTATGAGTCCACCCAGAGGTCCCTTGGAAGAAAGCCCTGGTGATTTATTTCTGAAAAATCAGCTACTGGAAACCCTTTGGAGTATACTTGTACTCTGACACATATGGGGTCGCCATGAGTCAGAATCAACTGCACGGCAACTGGAAAGTATACGCTAGCCAAAATGAAATGCATATGAGTCAAAGTTCAGAAAATAGTTTTGGGCTATCATGATAAAAACATAAGTGTTGACTTAAACGACCTTTGCAGGAATTAGAGAGAGAGAACAGAAAACAGCAGAGAACACAGGACCATGAAAACTTCATAGAAGATGATACAATTCCATTCCAACTACTCCAAATAGCTCTCAAATTAAAATCCCCTATTTAATTTGTCTAGAAGGTTGGGCAGACCATACACCTTGAATTTTTGTGTTTATTTATGGAAGCAAGACCAAGGGTATATGCTTGACTTTGTGTTAAGTGGGAACATTTTTGATTCTTCTGCCTCGTGATGAGAGTGGTGCGTGTGGAAGTGTGGATGGGGATACCTGAGTCCTCATGTGGATACAGTGGTTTACACTTGGTATAGCATGAAACTTAAAGGTATCAATAACTGAGCCATGAACAGGGCCATCTTTAGAAGGGAGAAAGACGGGTTAATTCTGCTAGTGTTGCATCTATACTGACTTTGGTAGGCGACCACCCTGCTGGCACCTTTCATAGACCTCTTAGGATATTGTTCATTTGAACTTTAATCACGTTCAGAGGCAAAAAAGAAAGAATAGAAAAAAGAGGACAGTATAGTGCCCAGAGGGTACCTTGCCCCCTCACTTGGAGATCCAGGGTCAAAGCTCAGCTATCCTGGCCAATGGTTGGCCCTTCTCATGATGTTTCTTTTGCTCCAATTAGCCTGACCCAGTTAAAAAGTTCTGACAGTGGAATTTGGGCATACTTAGTTTTGGTGGTTTGCTTTCTTCTAGTCAGCAGCACAAAGCAAAGCATTTCAAGTACCGTGTGTGCTTCTGCTTATTTGCAAGGACTCAGGGGTCCTCTTTCAATCCTCAGTTAGATCATATCTAGCAAATAAAAATTTCAGGATAGCTCTCTCTGTGGTTAGTCATTGCAAATGAGTTTCTGAGCTGAGACATCAGAGTTGTCTATTCTCAGAATCCCAGAGCTGTAGACCAGCTGGCTCTACCATTCTGTATCCAGTCATCTGGAATCTGGGTGCTGAGCAGTGTGCCTTCTGTTACAGGGAATACTCAAGTACCCTCACTACTGAGCGTAGTAGCTCTGGGCCCTTTCTCCTCTGTTGACTAGCAGATGATTGAATGGTTTGCTAGTAGGATATTTCTGCAAGGACAAGAATTCTGCTGAAGGAAAACACAACTAGCAAAGCAATTTCCCCTCTCAACTGCAACCCCTACAGAAATAACCCTGATTTATTTTTTTCAGATTTGTATTCTACTATGAAGAAATTCCATAAAAAAAACTCTTCCCGGAAAAGAAGCACAAGAAGGGGTAATGCAGCAAACACACTGATCATCTCCAATGTGTCAAGCATGAGGCTTGCTAATGGAGATGCTAGGAAAAGCGAGGGGCAGGTCCCTGCACTTCGTGTTCATGGGCATACTAGGATAAGGCTTCTGTAACAGATGAATTGCATTTTAGGGGAGGTGGTGCAAATAGTTAAGCATTCGGCTGCTAACCAAAAGATTGGTGGTTTGAGTCCATCCAGAGGCTCCTCTGAAGAAAGGCTTGGTGATCTACTTTCAAAAAATCAGCCTTTGACAGAAGGGGACGAGGAAGCTGGTGATAGGGAACCCAAGGTTGAGTAAGGATATTGTTGATGTGTTGTGAGATTGTTAACCATTGTCATAGGGCAACATGTGTAGTAAATG
>NW_004443937.1:7056132-7061887 GCF_000243295.1 Trichechus manatus latirostris
TTGAATCCACCAGGCACTCCTTGGAAACTCTATGGGGCAGTTCTAACCTGTCCTATAGGGTCGGTATGAGTTGGAATTGACTCAACAACAATGGGTTTTTTTAAATTTATTTTTATTCTTAATAGATGACTTCCTGCAGTGAATTGCACGTTCTCTTAAATAGAAGAGACTGAGTCAATGAATATTGCTTAACCTTTCTTAGATGAATCAAGTTCTGCTTATAACTCTCAACCGTCTACTATTCAGTCAGACAGTCCAATTATATTGTCTTCCGAGGCACATGGGATTATTAGCCTTTTCTCTGACTTAATTTCCTGTTGAATTTACACTTTCTACATAGAGACCAAAAGTTTCTTGAGAGTAAAACCATGCCTTAGTCACTATTTTATATACCTGTGAGCACCATACCTGGCACACAGTAGGCATTTGCCTTTTTTTGTTAATCTATAAAAACATATATAATTAACATGTAATGATTTTAATGGTGGACATTATTTGCAGCCAGCATCCACTTACCCTCCCTCTGTCCTTTTTTTAGCTATGTGGTTTGCCTGGTGTAGTTTCCAAATCCAGGGGTGGGACCTAATTCAGCCCAAGCCAGTCATTGTGGCCATAGTGATAGGGGTGGGCACCCAAACTAAAATGTCCAATCAGGACGGACCTCTGGATATCTGCTAGCTCTTCCTGGAAGTGGGTGTACCCTGGGAAATGCGGGGAGCAGTTGTGAGGACACAGAGGCGGAGCCCTAAGAAACATTTATCTGAAGCCAGGGGCAAATTATCCAGTAGGCAAGGTAAGTTTACCAGATCATCTGTAGTGAACGATTTCACGTGGGTTTCACCACATCAAGGATCAAGGATGTGGTGAAACCCATGTGAAATCGTTCACTACAGATTAGTAAGTAAGCATAAATTAGCCCGTGTTTACCTTGCTTACTGGGTCATCCACCGCTGTCAGGCATTGTAAATTTGAAAAGAGGCTTTGATTCTGTAGGAAGATGCTGTGGGGTTGGGAGAGAGACAGATGGTCAGCCATACTTAGAAGCAGAATCTTTGATGTGGTGAAAAAAAAATGTGAAATTGTTCACTACAGACGATTTGGTACGCAAAGTAAGCACTGTGCTTACCTTGCCTGTTGGATAACCTGCCCCTGCCTGAATCCATTTATAATGATCTCTGAATAGTTCAGTTATCAATAAATTCAGGCAATTTAGGTAAGATACTCTATACTTACGATCTTATTTGCCATAGCAATCAAAAATGAAAAAAAAAAATCTGTTTTTGTTTTTATGTGTCCAAATTGGAAAAGGAAAAATGTCAGTTTAATAAGCAGAATTTTTTTTTCAGATTTCATTAAACTGAGATGATTAAAAACTAATTTCAAAAATTGTGATTTTATTAAATATTGAATCTTTCAAATCTGTTAGAATTTTGTCTCCCACAGACAGTTAAAGACAAGAGAAGCAACTGATTGCCAGAATCACTGCTTTATCAAATTGTATTTCCCAAATGCAATATTTACATATACCTGCCTATAAAACTACTAATCAATAATTTCTAAAGGGAAACTGTAAGCCCGTTTTTAAAATCTAACCACGCTCATAATTTACAGTGTATTGCATGGGATGTGGTGTCATAGGTAGCCGTAATTATAGCAATGTTGCCAAAGGGAAAAAATACGTAAGTTGTCAAAGCTAGTACTTGTTAACCTTTAATTTGAAGGCTTCTTTTATTGCTCATCCTAATTAATGGCTCTTTTCTTATAATTTATAGCTAGGAGTAGTGGCTTTGAAGCTGACCCTGTTGAATAGATTCGAGTCTCAACTCCACTGCTTACTAGCTGTAAAGCAGGATTATAATAGTACCTACTTCATCTGGTTATTGTTAGAAGTAGATGTGGTAATATATTTAAAGTACTTAAAACAGTGACTGTCACATAGTATTTATTCAGTAAATGCTAGCCACCACCAACAACAATAACAATTTAACGTCCTTAGTTTATCACAAGATTCGTAACTGCTCAAAATGTCAGATTCCAGGGCTAAACTGGATTATTTCTCTGTATACCCCAGCACCTAGCATAACATATGTTGTTGTTGTTAGCTGTGGTTGAATCGATTTTGACTCATAGCAACTCCATGTGTGCAAAGTAGAACTGCTCCATAGGGTTTTCAAAGCTGTGACCTTTCAGAAGCAAATTGCCAGGCTTGTCTTCCGAGGTGCCTCTGGATGGGTTTGAACTGCTAATCTTTCAGTTTGTAGTTGACTGCTTAACCATTTGCACTACCCTGAAGCATAATGCATAGCACATAGAAATTGCTCATTAAGTTTTAAACAGATGAGTAGATGGATAGATGGACAGTTAAGTTATATTATAACTTAAGGGCAGAGACTGTGTCATTTTTTATTTAGTATCCCCAGTGCCTGTTGGAAGAATGGATGACAGTCCATACAGAATTCTATTCCAATCAGCAGTTATATCATTCAGAGATCCATTCAAGAACTTGGTTTTACAAACAGGTTCCTCAAGGATCTCTAAGTGATCGATAACCAAACAAAACCAAACCTGTTGACGCTGAGTCGATTCCAACTCACAGCGACCCTATAGGACAGAGTAGAACTACCCCCAGAGGATTTCCAGGGAGCGGCTGGTGGATTCAAACTGCTGACCTTTTGATTAGCAGCCAAGCTCCTAACCACTACGAAATGGTAAGTAGTCTGGTTCAAATTGCAAGGATAGACTTCCTTTTTCATTTGATTTTCTTTTCTCCTTCTTTTTTTTTTTTTTAATTGTACTTTACATGAAAGTTTAGAGTTCAAGTTAGTTTCTCATAAAAAAAGTTTGTACACACACTGCTATATTAATGACCCTAGTTACTCTCCCCATACTGTGACAGCACAGTCCTCCTTTCCACTCTGGATTTCCCGTGTCCATTCAACCAGCTCCTGTCCCTTTCTGCCTTATCATCTCCCCTCCAGACAGGAGCTGCCCATTTAGACTCATGTATCTACTGGAGCTAAGAAGCACACTCTTCACGAGCATCATTTTATGTGTGATAATCCAGTCTAACCTTTGTTCGAAGAGTTGACTTGGGAATGGTTTTAGTTTTGGGCTAACAGAGAGTCCAGGGGCCATGTATTCCAGGGTCCCTCCAGTCTCAGTCAGACCATTAAGTCTGGTCTTTTTACTAGAATATGAGTTCTACAGCCCACTTTTCTCCTGCTCCGTCAGGGATTCTCTGTTGTATTCCCTGTCAGGGCGGTCATTGGTGGTGGCCGGGCACCATCTAGTTCTTCTGGTCTCAGGCTTATGGAGTCTCTGGTTTATGCAGCCCTTTTGTCTCTTGGGATCATATGTTCCTTGTGTCTTTGATGTTCTTCGTTCTCCTTTGCTGCAGGTGGGTTGCGACCAATTGATGCATCTTAGATGGCCGCTCACTAGCTTCTAAGACCCCAGATGCCACTCACCAAAGTGGAATGCAGAACATTTTCTTAATAAACTTTGTTATGCTAGTTGACCTAGGTGTCCCCTGAAACCATGGTCCCCAGACCCCTGCCCTTGCTACTCTGTCCCTTGAAGTGTTTGGTTGTATTCAGGAAACTTCTGAGCTTTGGTTTAGTCCAGTTGTGCTGACTTCCCTTATAGTGTGTGTTGTCCTTCCCTTAACCTAAGATAGTTCTTGTCTACTATCTATTTAGTAAATACCCTTCTCCCTCCCTCCCCACCCTTGTAACCATCAAAGAATTTTTCTTCTGTGTTTAAACCTTTTCTTGAATTCTTATAATAGTGGTCTTATACAATATTCATCCTTTTCCGACTAACTAAATTCACTGAGCATAATGCCTTCCAGATTCATCCATTTTATGAGATGTTTCATGGATTCATTGTTATTCTTTATCATTGTGTAATATTCCATTATGTGAATATACCATAATTTGTTTATCCATTCATTCGTTGATAGGAACCTAGATTGTTTCCATCTTTTTGCTATCGTGAACAGTGCTGCAATGAACATGGGTGTGCATATATCTATTTGTGTGACGGCTCTTATTTCTCCAGGATATATTCCAAGGAGTGGGATTGCTGGATCTTATGGTACTTCTATTTCTAGCATTTTAAGAAAGCACCAAAATCAATTTCCAAAGTGGTTGTACCATTTAACATTCCCACCAAGAGTGTATAAATGTGCCAGTCTCTCCACAACCTCTCCAGCATTGGTTTTGTGTCTTTTGGATTAATGCCAGCCTTGTTGGGGTGACATGGTATCTCACTGTAGTTTTGATTTACATTTCTCTAATGGTTAATGATCGTGAGCATTTCCTCATGTATCTGTTAGCTGCCTGAATGTCTTCTTTGGTGAAGTGCCTGTTCATATCCTTTGCCCATTTTTCGATTGGATTATTTGTCTTTCTGTTGTTGAGGTTTTGCAGTATCTTGGAGATTAGAGATTAGATGCTGATTGGATTTGTCATAGCCAAAAAATTTTTCCCAGTCTGTAGGTTGTCTTTTTATTCTTTTGATAAGCATAGATGTTTGATTTTTAGGAGCTCCCAGTTATCTAGTTTCTCTTCTGGTGTTTGTGCATTGTTACTTACGACTTGTATTCTGTTTATGCCATGTATTAGGGCTCCTAGCATTGTCCCTATTTTTTCTTTTTAGATTTTATATTTAGGTCTTCGATCTATTTTGAGTTAGTTTTTGTGCACGGTATGAGGTATGAGTCTTGATTCAATTTTTTGCAGGGGGATATCCAGTTATGCCAGCACCATTTGTTAAAGAGGCTGTCTTTTGCCCAATTAATGGAATTTGGGCCTTTGTCAAATATCAGCTGCTCATAGGTGGATGAATTTATGTCTGGATCCTTAATTCTGTTCCATTGGTCTGTGTTTCTGTTGTTGTACCACATCCAGTCTGTTTTGACTACTTTGGTGGTATAATAGTTTCTAAAATCGTGTAATATGAGGCCTTCCACTTTATTCTTCTTCATGAGTAATGATTTACTTATCCAGGGCCTCTTCCCTTTCCGTATGAAGTTGGTGATTTGTTTCTCTATCTTATTAGAAAATGCCTTTGGAATTTGGATCGGGATTGCATTGTATCTGTAGATTGCTTTGGGTATAATGGATATTTTTACAATGTTGAGTCTTCCTATCCATGAGCAAGTTATGTTTTTCCACTTATGCAGGTCTCTTTTGGTTTCTTGCAGTAGTGTCTTGTAGTTGTCTTTGTATAGGTCTTTTACGTCTCTGGTTAGATTTATTCCTAAGTATTTTATCTTCTTGGGGACTATTATAAATGGTATTGATTTGGTGATTTCCTCTTGGAAGTTCTATTTGTTGTTGTAGAGGAATCCAACTGATTTTTGTGTGTTTATCTTGTATCCTGATACTTTGCTGAAATCTTCTATGAGTTCCAGTAGTTTTCTGTGGATTCTTTGGGGTTTTCTGTGTATAAGATATATCACCTGCAAATAGAGATACTTTTACTTCTTCCTTCCCAATTTGGATGCCCTTTATTTCTTTTTCTAGCCTAATTGCTCTGGCCAGGACCTCCAGTGCAATGTTGAATTAGAGTGGTGATAAAGGGCATCCTTGTCTGATTCCCATTCTCCAGGGGAATGCTATCAGACTCTCTCCATTTAGGATGATGTTGGCTGTTGGCTTTGTATAAATGCCCTTTATTATGTTGAGGAATTTCCCTTCTATTCCTATTTTGTTGAGAGTTTTTATCATGAATGGGTGTTGGACTTTGTCAA
>NW_004443937.1:7061987-7095347 GCF_000243295.1 Trichechus manatus latirostris
AGAATGAGTTTGGGAGTATTCCATCCTTTTCTATGCTCTGAAATACCTTTAGTAGTAGTGGTGTTAACTCTTCTCTGAAAGTTTTGTAGAATTCTCCAGTAAAACTGTCCGGGCCAGGGCTTTTTTTTTGTTGGGAGTTTTTAAATTACCTTTTCACTCTCTTCTTTTGTTATAGGTTTATTTAGTTGTCCTACCTCTGTTTGTGTTAGTTTAGGTAGGTAGTGTGTTTCTAGAAATTTTTCCATTTCCTTTAGGCTTTCAAATTTGTTAACAGTACAATTTTCCATAGTATTCTATTATGGTACTTGTAATTTCAGTTGTGTCTCTTGTGATATCACCCATCTCATTTCTTATTCAGGTTGTTTGCTTATTTTCCTGTTTTTCTTTTGTCAGTTTGGCCGATGATTTATTGATTTTGTTGATCTTTTCAAAGAACCAGCTTTTGGTCTTGTTAATTCTTTCCATTGTTTTTTGACTCTCTATTTCATTTAATTCTGCTCTAATTCTTATTATTTCCTTTCTTCTGGCACCTGCGGGCGTCTTTTGCTGCTCTCTTTCTATTTGTTTGAGTTGTAGGGTTAAAGTTTTGATTATGGCCCTTTCTTCTTTTTGGATGTGTTCATTTATTGCTATAAATTGACCTATGAGCACCGCTTTTGCTGTGTCCCAAAGGTTCTGGTAGGATGTGTTTTCATTCTCATTTGATTCTGTGAATTTCTTTATTCTGTCCTCCATTTCTTCTATAACCCAGTAGTTTTTGAGCAAGGTGTTGTTCAGTTTCCATGTGTTTGATTTTTTTTTCCTTGCTTTTTCTGTTATTGATTCTACTTTTATGGCTTTATGGTCAGAAAAGGTGCTTTGTAATATTTCTTTGCTTTCTATTCTGTTAAGACTTGCTTTATGACCTAATATGTGGTCTGTTCTGGAGAATGTTCCCTGTGCATTGGAAAAGAAAGTATACTTGGCTGCCATTGGGTGGAGTGTTTGGTATATGTCTATGAGATCAACTTGGTTAGTTGTGGCATTTAGATCTTCCGTGTCTTTATTGAGCTTCTTTCTGGATGGTCTGTCCTTCACTGTAAGTGGTGTGTTGAAGTCTCCTACTATTATTGTGAAGCTGTTTATCTCTCTTTTCAGGGCTGTTAGAGTTTGTTTTATGTATTTTGAAGCTCTGTTGTTGGGTGCGTAAATATTTATTATCATTATGTCCTCCTGGTATATTGACCCTTTAATTATTGTAAAGGTCCTTCCTTATTCTCTGTGGTGAATTTTACTTTAAAATCTATTTTGTCAGAGATTAATATTGCCACTCCTGCTCATTTTTTATTGTTTTTTTCCTGGTATATTTTTTTCCATCCTTTGAGTTTTAGTTTGTGTCTTTAAGTCTAAGGTATGTCTCTTGTAGGCAGCATATAGATGGATCTTGTCTTTTTATCCATTATGCTAGTCTCTGTCTGTTTATTGATACATTTAGTCCATTCACATTCAGTGCAATTATTGATAGGTATGAGTTTAGTGCTGTTACTTTGATGTCTTTTTTTTGTGTCTTGTTCACAGTTTCTTTGTTCCACTTAATTTTCTGTGCTGAGTCGTTTTTCTTTTGTGTATTCTTTTCAGGTTTTTCATTGTTGTTTATTTTGTATCAGCTGAGTCTTTATGTTTTTCATTTTGATGTGTAGGACTGTTAGTTTCCTTGGTGTTTACTTTAATATTTACCCCTATTTTTCTAAGTTTAATCCAGTTTTATTTTTTTATATTGCCTTGACTTCCTCTCCATATGAAAGATCTATGACTACATTTTTTAGTCCCTCTTTTTTATTTTAATGATGTCATCTTTTAAATATTGACGTCTTTGTTTCCCTATTTTCAGCATTTTAGCTTTGATTTTTTTGTGTGTGTCTTCCCTGTCTGGGTTGTTATCTGGTTGCTCTGTCCTGTGTTCTGGTCTTGGGTTGTTATCTGATGTTAGTGATTTTCTAACCAGAGGACTCCCTTTTGTATTTCTTGTAATTTTGGTTGGATTTTTGCAAATTCCCTAAACTTCTTTTTATCTGGAAATGTCCTAATTTCTCCATCATATTTGAGAGACAGTTTTGCTGGATATATAATTCTTGGCTGGCAATTTTTTCCTTCAAAATGTTTTATGTATGTCATCCCATTGCCTTCCTGCCTGCGTGGTTTCTGCTGAGAAGTGCAAGCTTAGTCTTATTGATTCTCCTTTGTAGATGACTTTCCGTTTATCCCTAGCCACTCTTAAAGTTCTCTCTTTATCTTTGGTTTTGGCAAGTTTGATTATAATATGTCTTATTCACTTTCTTTTGGAATCTACCTCATGTGGGGTTTGATGAGTATCTTGGATAGATATCTTGTCATCTTTCACAATATCAGGGAAGTTTTCTGCCAATAAATCTTCAATAATTCTCTCTGTATTTTCTGTTATTCTCCCCCTACCCCCCACTTTCTGGTACTTCAATAACTCATAGGGTATTCCTCTTGATAGAGTCCCCACATAATTCTTAGGGCTTCTTCATTTTTTTTTTAATTTGTTTATTTGATTTTTCCTCAAATAAGATGGTGTCAAGTACTTTATCTTTAATCTCACTAATTCTGACTTCCATTGCCTCAATTCTGCTCCTATGACTTTCTATTGAGTTGTCTATTTTCTGAAATTTTATTGTTAATCTTCTGGATTTCTGTTTGCTTTCTCTCTATGGATTCTTGCAGCATATTAGATTTGTCATTAAGCTCTTCTCTCATCTATTTAATTTCCTCTATTGCTTTTTCTGTGTTCCTTGGCTTCTTCCACGTTTTGAATGATCTCCTTCCTGATCTCTTGAAGAGTTCTTTGTATTAATCTTTTGTATTCTACCTCTGGTAATTCCAAGAAGTTCTCTTCCTCGGAAGATTTCTTGATTCTTTGTTTTGGGAGCTTGCTGAAGCCATCATGGTCTGCCTCTTTATGTGATTTGATATTGACTGTTGTCTCTGAGCCATCAATAAGTTATTATATTTATTTATTTTATGTTTGCTTACTGTGCCCTAGCTTCTTATTTTGTTTTGATATGCTCAAATAGGCTGCTCATGTGAGCTAGTTTGATTACTGATGTCTTTGAAGCTCTCCCATCTTGTCACCAGGTGGTTAGATCTGTTACTAGGTATGTGAGCCCAGGAATCTGTTTACTTTTCTTGTATGGCTTCAGCTCAAGTGTCCAGGTAGTTGGTCACCAAGTGTGTGGTGCAGGCTCTCACCTACACTCCTAGATGGGCAGGGGTGATTGGTGTAGGCACAGATACCTGTCTGCATTAGGGGGTCACAGGCTGAGCAAGGCAGGGGTCTGATGGTTGTCCCGGAGGGTCTGGGAGGAAAGCGTGTCCCTGTTTCCTAGAGAGCGTAGGTGGGTGGGTTTTGCAGCCAGACTATGGTCACCCAGTGCTGTTGTTTGTAAGGACTGGGAAGCACCACTTATTCTTGGACCCCTGTTGTGGGTAGCTAGGTGGTGTGGGTGGAGCTACCAGTTCTCAGGCCCCTGATGTGGGTAGGTGAGAACCCTGCTTAATGGGAAAAGTGCTGTCAAATGTCACAAACCTGCCACTCCATTATATAGCTGATACAGTTGAAGTTAGGTTTCAGGTATATACTCTGTTGTACTGTGCTAATGACAGCCTATGCTGCTGAAATAGGCCCATACAGATCTATGCAGGGGTGAAAGGCGAAGTCCGTGGACCCCTTATGCTTGTGCCTTGGCAAAGGAGCTGTTCCTACCGTAAGTTCCTAGCTTAGAGGAGCAAGCAGATTATTTATTCCTGTTTGTTAATTTATTACCTCTCCAAGGCTAAGAGAATGACTTAGGGTATGTAACAGGTCCTTACTTCTGGCCCAGGGGATGTGGCAGTGGCTGAAGCTGGCCCAGGACCTGGTGCAGAGCAGGGAGGGGGCAGGTAAATGGGAAAGAGGTTTTTTCCAAAGGGAGTGTTTTTTGATCCACATGGTAAGTTGATGTATGTACTTATCTTTTGCTGGTTGAGCGCCGCTTTTCACTGATTCTGGAGGCTCCAGTAGACTCTTTGCCACTTGGTCGCTCCCAATGTAGAAAATGTGTCCGGAGCACCACTGCTTGCCTCACTGCGTGCACTGACTGCAGGATACCGGTTCCTGCTGGGTCAGGTCTGGCCACTCCTCGCTGCTTCTGAACCCGTCTCTTCCTCTCCCTGCCACTCAGTCCAGTTCCTCAGCTTTGCCTTTGATGTTCAGGGCTCCTAGATTGTCATATGTAATCAATTCACTTGTTTTTTTGGGTCTTTGTTGTAAGAGGGACCACAGGAAGCATCTGACTATTCCACCATCTTGGCCCTGTCCCCCTCGCGAAGATAAACTTTTGTGATCTCTGAATGATAATGCAAGTGAGGGGTGGTGAGCATAAGAAGAAATGGTTTTCGTTTTGTTTTAGTTGATTTTTATTTTTAGAAACCTACCAGCCACTATTTGAGGGCATGAGATGGAGTTACTGTTTTCACAGCCTCCCATTTTTTGTCCAGAAGAGAAGGGACACATTTGGCTCTTGAGAGAGCAAGTGGAGGAAGAATAGTTGGCCACTTTTGCTTTGATTAAAGTTAATTAGTAATCAAACCCTTGAAGCTGGCTGCACCTGCCACCTGCCTCTCTACCCTTTGACTGCATTAGAGGAAGAGTTGAGGCTGCAAAGGGTTTAGAATCAGATGGACATTGTTTCTAATCATGGCTCTGCCCAGTTACTAGATCTGTTAACAAGGACCAGGAAGCCCTCTCTGAAAGGATGGCATTTAACCTGAGCCCAGGGTGCCAAGTTGTTTCCATCTGTCAGCATCTCTGACCCTGTGATATTTTACAAAGCAAATTCAAAACAGTAAGTGCTGCTTTCTAATTGTCAGCCAACTTGAGACGAGAGAGCACAAACTGAGTACAGACAGCAGATGTGTTAAAAATGTAATTCCCACTGCTATCGAGTCAATTCTGACTCACAGTGACCCCATAGGGTTTCCGAGGCTGTGAATCTCTACAGAAGCAGACTGCCACATCTTCCTCCTGCCGAGCCACTGGTTATTTCGAACTGCTAGGCTTTCTGTTTGCAGTTGATCGCTTTAACCACTGCGCCTCCAGGGCTCCTTAAAAATGTAATTAGTTGCCAATATTTTGAAAATCAAGAAATTCCAAATCAATAGCTATATTTTGAGGTTGTCTTTAAGTGATCAGAAGGTCTGGTAACAATGTGCCCTTATTCCATATAACAATAGCTGGCTGGATCTAAGCAGCCTCTTCTCTCTTTAAACAAGGTGTGTGCTCTCCCGACCACTCCCCACTGCCTGATAGTCAGCTTTCTTCTTGTTGTTGTTGCCATTGATTTGCCCCCATGCACAGCAGAACAACATGCTACCCAGTCCTGTGCTGTACCTATGATTGGTAGGATCAGACCATTATGATCCATAAATTTTTCATTGCCTGATTTTCAAAAGTGGATCACTATGCCTTTATTCCCATTCTGTCTCAGTCTGGAAGCACCACTGAAACTTGTTTAGCCTCATAGCAACACACAAGCCTCCACTAACAGCTGGGTGGTGGCTGCACATGAGGTGCATTGACCAAGAATCAAACCTATGTCTCCTGCATAAAACCAAAAAAAAAAAAAAGAAAAAAAAAAAATACCCGAACCCGTTGCTGTCTAGTCGATTTCGACTCATAGTGACCCTATAGGACAGAGTAGAACTCTCCTATAGGGTTTCCAAGGAGCAGCTTGTGGATTCGAACTGCTGACGTTTTGGTTAGCAGCCAGACACTTAACCACTGCTCCACCAGGGCTCTGTCTCCTGCATAGAAGGTGAGAATTCTACCACTGAACTACCAATGCCCGCTGATACCCAGCTAACTGTACTCATTTACATAGTCCTCTAACTCCCATAGGCATTTCATTTCATTCAACTCATCTAGACTTAGAATAGGTTCTGGAGTCCCTAGATGTTGTTAACACACTCAGCTGCTAACAAAAGGTTGGAGGTTCGAGTCCACCTGGAAGCACCTTGGAAGAAAGGCCTGATGTACTTCCAAAAAATCAGCCATTGAAAACCCTGTGGCACATGATTCTCCTCTGACACTCAGAGTCACCATGAGTCAGATTTGACTTGGCATGTGTAAAAAAAGTATAGATTCTAACTTCTTTTCACCAATTTTGTTTGAAAGTATGTTTGACTTTATTTGTGGTCTCTGGAAATTGGCTTAAAAAAATCAACAGTAACATATCTATATTATTAATGACCAAAAGCCCATAAGTATGTACTAACATTTTCTTTAAAAGGTCAATGAAAACAGCCTACCCAGAGATGGCTGCTTTAGCATAGATAATGCCTTTATTTGGAGACATGTATTTGTACATATTCTGAAACATTACTGGACATGAAAGAAACAGAAATTTCCCTTGTTTTGTCAGCACCTCTTTTAGTAATCGATGGTGTATAGCTTCGTTTTTTCTATGAAACGTCTGGAAGATTAATAGTATTTATAATTATAAATATGATTCCACAAACATGTACATTAGAGAAGCCTAAACCCCCATAAATTCTTGTTTGCATTATAGGCATTCAAGCAAATCACTTCATGTTTATTAATATACTCCATGTTCTGTGGGGAAATTGTTGAATTTCATTACTGTCAGCATTGTGGGCTCAGGCAAAATATACACAAAAGAAGAAATAAGAAGAAGGATGATTTTAGAGAGCTCAAGTATTATAACAGGGACTCTCAACCTTGTTTAAAACCCCAAAATTCTACAGGGGGAGAAGGTAAATTTATATACCATCAAACTAATGTTTTTGCCCTGGGAAGCCAAAATTCTAGAATGACTCATACCAAAAAACCAGTTGCCATCAAGTTGACTCCAACTCATGACGACCCCATGTGTGTCAGCATAGAACTGTGTTGCATGGGGTTTTCAATGGCTGAGTTTTTGGAAATTTATCCCAGGCCTTTTTTTCTGAGGCCCCTCTGAGTAGATGAGAGCCTCCAACTTACAGGCTAGCAGCAGAGCTGGTTAACCATCTTGCACCACTCAGGGATTCTAGAATGACCTGTACAGATTATGTTAAAAGTAAAGTATAGCAATTAGGTTTGAAATTTCCGACAACTGGGAGATAGTCTTATCAAATCAGAAAATGTCAGAAGGCCCGAGTTTGAGTATTGCCTTTGCTACTTATTGCTTAAGCAGCCCATTTAACATCTCTGAACCACAATTCCCTTATGTATTTAAAATGAAATGAAATACAGTAAAGCAATATAGTTACAAGAACATTTTGAGAATGAACTGTAATAATTTTTTCTGATATAAGAAAGCGTGTAAGATTTGTGTATTTGTGTTTTGTATTGCTGCCATAAAAAAAAAAAAAATTAGCACAAACACAGTGGCTTAAAACAACCCAAATTCATTATCTCACGTTCTTTAGGTCAAAAGTTTGACACGGGTTTCATGGAGCTAAAATCAAGCAGGCTGTGTTCTTTTTGGAAGCTCTTGGGGAAACTCTGCTTCCTGCTAATTCAGGTTGTTGGCAGAATTCAGTTCCTTGTGGTCTGAGGAATGAGGTCCCCGGTTTCTTGCTGGTTGTCAGCTGAGGGTTATTCTCAGCTTCTAGAGGCACCTTGATGCGTTGCCTTGTGACCCTCTTTGTCCATCCTCAAAGCCAGCAATGGTGAGTTCCTCTCGTACTTTCGATCTCTCCTGTCCCTTCTTCCAGCATTGCATCTCTCTCGTTGACTTTTCTTCCTTTTTGTTCCATACTTAAGGAGAGGTCTCTGGGTGGTGCTAACAGCTAAGTGCTGAGCTACTAATCGAAAGGTTGGCAGTTCGAACCCACTCAGAGGTGCCTTAGAAGAAAGGAGTGGTGAGCTGCTTCCAAAAGATCACAGCCATGAAAACCCTATGGAACGCGGTTCTATTCTGCGCACGTAGGAACTGATTAGATGACTACTTTTTTTTTTTTATGATTACACTGGACTCACCCAGATAATCTAGGATAATCTCCGTTTTTTATGGTCTGTAACCTTCATTCCAAGGAGTCTGGGTGGCACAAGCAGCTTGCAATCAGCTGCTAACCTCAAGGTTGGCAGTTCCAGCTTACCTAGCAGCACTGCAGAAGAAAGGTCTGGCAGACTGCTTCCATAAAGATTACAGCCAAGAAAGCCGTATAGAGCAGTTCTTCTCTGTAACACATAGGGTCACCATGACTCAGAATTTACTTTATGGCAAAAACAACAACAGCCTTAATTCCATCAGCAAAGCCCCCTTTTCTAAGTAATGTAACATATGCACAGGTTCCAGGAACTAGAGCATGGAGGCATGGACATCTGGAAGGGGAGAAGGACATTGTTTTGTCACCGCAGTTCTTTACTGTGTTTAGTATTTGTTTTTCTGGGCAGTCCTATAACATCCATATTAAATTCCCCTTGTCCTTTACTAGAGAGTTAATATAGGTGTGAAAACATGTAAGATTTATGCAGTTTTGTGTACCTAAACATCTTTGGTATCTAATTGAGCTAATCTTTTGGATTGATAAGTATTCTAATCACATCCCTAGAAGAGTCTGGGGAAGGACCCTGAATTCAGTGATAAGCAGACAGAATTCCCCTAGAGCAAAGGAGGCAAGGTTGAGGATTAGCAGAGAGGTAAAGTGATACAAACATAATAGGGCTGTTAGAGGAGGGCAAGGCAAGAGTCCTGTAGGCCTCCAACTCTTTCCCAGGCTCCTCACTGATGACATGGCCCCATATGCTGAAACGGTGAGTCATCTGGTCACCAGATAATGCGACCACTGCCAGAGCACTGGTCAAAATGATGAACACAGTGTCATTTTTTCACTCCTCTCTCTCCTTAATCCCACCTCCTATTAACCAATTTTCTTTTTCATTTGTTTATAGTGTAATAATATTTTGATCATGATCACTGATGTTTTCCAGTTCCCATCCTTCTCATCAAGTCCTTGTATTCCCATCTTAGCCACAAAATTCCTGAGCATTTTGCTTTCATTACATTAGTTCTGTTTAAATGACAAAGCAGAAAGGTGGGGAAAGAAAATAAGTTGGTGGTTCCTCAAAAGCTCAACATAAAATTACCATATGATCCAGCAGTTCCACTGCTAGGTGTATACCCAGGATTATTGAAGGCATATGTCTACCCAAAACTTGTACATGGATGTTCATAGCAGTATGATTCACAATAGCCAAAAAATAGTCACAACCCAAATGACCATCAACTCTTGAATGGATAAACAAAATACAGTATGTCCATACAATGGATTCTTCACCCAGGCACGTACAGACACACACACATAGAGATGTTTTGATACATGCTACAGTATGGATGAGCCTTGAAAACATTATGCTAAGTGAAATAAACCACATATGAAAGGCTACATATAGTATGATTCCAGTTACAGGAAACATCCAAAATTGGCAGAAAGTAGATTCGTTGTTGTCAAGAGTTGTGGCAAGGAAGAATGGAGAATGGACTGCTAATGAGTACCAGGTTTCCCTTTGGGATGATGAAAATGTTCTGAATTAGATAGTAGTAATCAATGTACAGGGACATTGGTGTCTTAGCAGTAGAATTCTCACCTTCCATGTAGGAGACCTGGGTTTGATTCCCAGACAGTAAACTTCATGCACAACCACCACCTGCCTGTCATTGGAGGCTTGCATGTTGCTGTAATGCTGAACAGGTTTAAGAGGAGCTTCCAGACTAAGATGGTCTAGGAAGAAAGCCCTGATGATCTACTTCCGAAAGTCAGACAGTGAAACCCTGTGGATCACAGCAGTCTGATTTGCACCCAATCACAGGGATGGCGCAGGATTAGGGCAGTGTTTTGTTCTATCGTGCGTGGTGTCGCCATGAGTCACGGGCCGACTGACAGCAGCTTATAGCAACAATAAATCAATGCACAACTTTGTGAATATACTAAAAACCATTGAATAGTACACTTTAAAAAGATAAACGTTACGGTATGTGAGCTATATCAATAAAGCTGCGATTTAAAAAGAAAAAAACGCAGAGACATAAAAGTCAATTGCTGGTTTTTGAGTTTCAGAATAGACTTTTGAAACATGTTTGAAACTCATGACAGATGATATTTTACAAGAAAACGTGCTTGAGTTCCAGAAGGGTAGGCACTGTGAGTTTAGAAACTTTGTCCTGAGGGGAGCCAGGGTGTTGAATACATTTGATTAACCAGAGCTAGTCAATCTCCCCTCTCCCCTAGTTCAGACCTGAGATGGAGTGTTAATCATGGGTCTCTTGATTTTGAAAAAGAGAGAATTGCAGCTAGATGTTGGTAGGAATGTGAAAAAGGCTAGCACCCTGCCCCCTCCCCCCTTACCTAAAAGAATCTGGTTGTCTACCTGGCCTTATCCCCATGACACAATAAACCAAAAACCCCAAACCTGTTGCTATTGAGTCGATTCCGACTCATAGCAACCCTATAGGACAGAGTAGAACTGCCCCAGCAGGGTTTCCAAGGAGCACCTGGTGGATTCAAATTGCTAACCTTTTGGTTAGCAGCCGTAGCTCTTAACCACTGCATCACCAGGGTTCCATGACACAGTGATCTGCTGAAAATTAGACTTCCTTTCAGGGGAAAAATAAATCACATGTGGGTACTCGGAGGTATGAACTAAATTCACTGAGACTCTGTCATTCAGCAAAAGGAGCACTTAAATAGCAATTAGATGGATTACTCTAATACAGTTACATTTCTCCCACACCTGAGTTTTGTAGCCTGACATGATTATTTGCTACAAATTCACTCACGATCTATTATGGTCCTTGCTAGGCCCTATGGAATCTAAAATGAACACAGCAGAGTCTTTGCCCTCAAGGCGCCTCAGTGTAGCTGGGGGGCAGCAATGAAAATAAAAATAAATGAAGATAGTTTGATACAAGTACATATAGAGATGGTGGTAGGATGGTAGCAGAGAAGAGACAATGATTAGTTTCTGCTGGAGTATGGGGAGATGATTTCTCACCCTGTAATCCGCTCTGTCCACACCCCCTTCTCTGCCTTTTTTCAGTCCCTCTCTGGCTAGTAAATTTAGGAAGGGCTTTTGGTTTCCGTCTATGTTGTTGTTAGTTGCTGCTGAGTTGGCTCCAACTCATGGCAACATTATGGATGACAGAATGAAACATTGCCCGATCCTGCACCATCTTCCATCTTTATATTAGACAGTGTTCTGGTGTGATCCATTCTGGTGTGATTTCATTGACTGATTTTGGAAAGTAGATCACTAGGCATTTCTTCCTAGTCCGTCTTAGTCTGGAAGCTCTGCTGAAACCTGTTCAGCCTCACAGCAACACACAAGCCTCCACTGACAGATGGATGATGGCTACACGTGAGGTGCATTGACTGGGAGTCGAACCTGGGCCTCCCACATGGAAGGTGAGAATTCTACCACTGAGCCACTGTAACTCCCACCTCCTTTAATGCCTGTTCTGCATGAGGCACATTAGCACATTCAGTACTCTGAGAATACCTGCAGTATAGAAACCTTTAGTCTACCCAGGGTTTTCCAGATTTTGTTTTGTCCACCAAAACCCCAAACACTTTGCCCTTGAATCGATTCTGACTCATAGCAACCCTATAGGACAGAGTAGAACTGTGCCATAGGGTTTCTAAGGCGGTAATCTTTACAGGAGCAGATTGCCTCATCTTCCTCCCCTGGAGTGACTGGTGGATTCGAACCACCTTTTGTGTTAGCAACCTAGCTTATCCACTGTACCACCAGAGCTCCATTTTGTTCAGAGAACCCTTTATTTAAAGAATACTTATAATAGCCTCTGTGGAACTCCTTTTGGGAAAACATTGCACTCTCGTATAACTAAAGCTGAAACCCAATATCTTAGCATTCATGATTCAATTTACTCCTGGGAATCCCAACAGTGGCAGGCTGGTAAAGGAGACATATTTAAGTTGATATTACCCTTAAGACTATACCCTAATTATATCTCCTTCTTTATGGGTTAGTGGAAAGAGTATAGGACTTGAAGTTTGTAGTTCCAAGTTCTAGTCCTGGCTTTGCTACCAACTTTTTGTGTGGCCTCTGATATTGAATTTTCTCATTTATAAAATGATAGAATTGGACCGCACAATCTCCAGGGCTCACCTTGAAAGTTCAAAGGAAGCTATGTTCTATCTGTGAAAGGACATGAAGCAGTAGAACATGATGGTTAATAGCTTGAGATTTGAAGTGTTGACAGTCAGCTCCCTGAAAAAGTTACCCTGATCACCTGTTGATAAAGCAAAGTCGCGTTTATTACCCACTGCTGTAAGGGAGACGACGACCTTCTCAGAGTCTCAGTAGCATCTCAGGAAAGGGAAGTCAAGAGTCGACATTTTTAAGATTTGGGGGCGTCTGGCTTAAGGCACTTCTTTCAAAGTGGGAATAGGGCAAAGTACGTGACATAAAGGTATTATATTGGTGAACGCAGAGAGGAGGGTTTTGAGGTGTGTCTTTTTGAGTGAGCAGTCATTTGATAAGAGGGGTTTGCCCAGTTGAGTGATCAGTTGTCCCAAAATGGGCTATTTATCCTAATAAGTAAATTGTTTTCCTGAGACTCAGGCTAATCATTGGTCAGACAGATAGATTTTCAGGAAGTTCCTGAAACAAACCATGAAATTATTTGCAACTTTATCTTCCTGGGAAAGAATCTCCTGGAATAGTAGTCATATTAGGGTAGACAGTTTTAGTTCTTTGATCCAGTGAAGCTGAGTGTTGCAGGTAAGTTTTTCTCAGGTGATAGACCAAGTCAGAATCTTCTAATATGCAGTTTACCAAGTGTGTGCAGTCAGCCTCAAGAAACTTCTGTGACAACTAGTGAGGGCTGTTTGGTGGCATCACTTCTAGCCACATTCAGGGATAACTGTTGGCTCATAGGTAATGGGCCATCAAGAAAAGTCAAACTGGTCTGTCCTTTCCACCACCTACCCTACCTTCAGAACCAAAATAGTGCATCCACAGAGCTGTATGTCACCCTAGCCTACTCCTATTGCTTAAGCAAGCCAACCCCATCATGGGTGCTGGTAAAGCCTTCCTGTGTTTCAATTGACAGTGTCTGTGTCCTAAATGGAAGTCTCTAGTCTGAAAGAGTTCATTTTGCTGGCTACTGCACCTGCCCCCTCAGGTAACGCTGCCATTCCCAGCAATATTTGCTCATGCCACATTTTCTTACTAGCATCTTATGTAGCATCATGTTTACAGTTAGCTTCTCCCCAAAATCTACAGTTTAAATAGTAAACAACAACAACAAAAAATCTAAAAGAGAAGAGCATCTCCCCAGCCCCCAGTTTTGGACATTCATAGATGCATCTCCCATTCCGGAAAACAGGTTCTGGCTGATCTTTTCCCAGCCACACAGCTAATTTCTTCTCATTGTGAAGCATGAAAATGGCTTCAGTACAGTTTTTGACATCAAAGGTTACACTCTCCCATTTGACTGATTGGGGAGCCCAGCGAGAAATCTCTGCCCAGCTTGGAAAATGGAGTGAGAAGAGCCAGGGAGTGGGGGTCCGCCAGCTCTTTTGTCTTGTAGCCTTGGAGTGAGCTCTCCATTGGAGCCCACCTCTCTGCCAATAGGTATGCATTCTTTCCAACCTCCTCAGCAACCACTCAGCTATTCAAAAGTGAGGAGGTGGGTTCAATTGCCCTACTTAACAATCCTTCCAAATACGACAGTGAGAAAGAAGTAACAGGCTCAGAACAGGGAAGACAGAAAAGATGCAGTGGGAAAATACAAAGTCCAAATTTCTCATAAATAACAGGTACGTTCTTGATTTATTGTGTGATGATATTGTAAAGGAGCCTGTTCAATGACTGAATTAGGGCACCAGGGCCTTTATCTTAGCAGGGAACATGATGCCTGCCATTTGAAATCACACTCTGAAAGCTAGCTTTAACACATTGATGGATATGCATTGGAAAGGTAAGTGGCTCTTTGAAATTGCCCTGGAATCATTTATGCTTCAATAAGGAGCTAGCATCCAAGTTGGTAAATAGTCAGTTGCATGATTTGTGTGCATATTTCTTGATAGTTAATTTTTTCTATTAACGGGATAGATCGCCTTGGCTATAAAGGCCAGTTACAGGATTCAATCAGGAGTGCCGGATTACGTTTTCAGGAGTCTGGTGAGAAGGGGTGGAACCCACAGCTCTTCTCTTTCTCATCACTGGTATTGTTACACAAATGAGTGTCATTGCCTCTTGAGGTGAGACTGTTTATAATGAAAGCAGGATTGAGCAAAAGACTGATTTGTGTTAGTCATTAGCTTACAACATTGCGGCAAAACTATTGATGATTTTCTTGATGCCTTCAGATTTCGCTGTCAAGCATCTTATTAGGCAAACCCTGTATTGCAAGCATTTTTATAAAGGAGTATTCAAGATTTAGGAACTCCTGTTGAACTACCTCTTTAATAGTTCCTCTTCTACATTTAAATTTATTTTTAAAAACATCTGGGAGTAGAATGGCTGATAGGAGAATTTCTAAACCGAAAATACTGCGGATCTTTCTCTGTGACCGTTCCCAAGTCGAATCTGCTGTCTCTGCCTTAATTTACCTTTCTGAAAAGATGGAGCGGAATTAGTAGATCACACTGTGCTGACATAGGAGCGCTGGTGATGCAGTGGTTAAAGTGCTTGGCTGCTAACCAAAAGGTCAGTGGTTGGAACTCACCAGCTGCTCTTCAGGAGAAAGATGTGGCAGCTGCTTCCATAAAGATTTACAGCCTTGGAAACCCTATGGGGCAGTTCTACTATGTCCTATAGGGTCACTAGGAGTTAGAATTGATACGATGGCAATGGGTTTTATGGGTGCTTGACATAATCATTCATGAAGAAGCAATACAGGTTAGTGTTAAAGAGGAGGCAGGCTGCCTGAGTTTAAGTCCTGAGTTCTGCCACTGACTAGCTCCTCCACCCACCTGCTTGCTTCACCTCTCAGTGCCTCACTTGCCCTATCTGTCACATGGGACTAGGAACTAGCTGTGCCACGGGATTGTTGTGAGGATTCGCTACATGAAAAATGCTTAGGACGGTGTCAGTTACAGTAAATATCTGCGAGGATCTCTGCTAAAGAGGCTGTGATGGTTCACTGGTAGAATTCTCACTTTCCGTGCTGCAGACCCTGGTGGGATTCCCAGCCAATGCACCTCACGTGCAACCACCACCCGTCTGTCAGTGGAGGCTTGTGTGCTGCTGTCATGCAGAACAAGTTTCAGTAGAGCTTCCAGACTAAGACAGACTAGGATGAAAAACCGGGAGATCTGCTTCTGAAAATCAGCCAGTTACAACCTTACGGATCACAGTGGTTCAATTTGCAATTGATCATGGGGATGGCGCAAGACTGGGCAGTGTTTCGTTCCATTGTGCATGGGGTTTCCATGAGTTGGGTGACTCCACAACCACGAACAACAACAACAACTACAGGACCTCTGTTATTTTTGCTGTTCTTTGTAAAACGTAGATAGACCATGTCACTCCTCTGGGCAGCTTTCTCCTGCCTGCAGGACCAAGGTGGGTCCCCTTCCAGCTCCTACATTCTTCTCCTACCTTGCCACCTTTGTTCCACCCCTCACATCTTCCCTGAAGTGTCTTGAATCTGTTCCCTGACAATTCTGTGTCTTGTGCACGCCACGTGATGCGCCACATTCCACCACTGAACTGAACTCTGGCCACCAAACACATTCCAACATACTTGTTAAGACCTGCATAAAGCATTTCCTCTTCCTCAACCTCTCAGACAGGGAGGGCCCACTCCCCCTGCCTGTATCAGCTCCATTTCTCCATAACGCTCCAAGAAGTTCTCTACTGCACCGCATCTCCCAGTGCCTAGCACAGTACCAGGTACAGAATAGATACTTACGAATGAAATTACAAGGTGGCAAAATGTGATGGGTGCTCACTTCAAATACCTGAGCCTGCAACACTTGGCTCTCTTCTCTGGTACAAATTTTCTTTTTTCAGGGAGCCCTACAGTTGCAGTTTAGAAAGAAGGATCATTACTGGAGCTGGCAGAAGCACCTCTGGCCTAAGATCCAAAAATGCCCACAACAGAGCTAGACATCCAGCTGCCAGGAACACGTGCATTCCACGGAGCATCAGAGCTCAGCCTCACCCCTAAGGTGGGCTAAGAGGGAAGAGGAAGTCTTCTTCAGACAGAGACCAAAGATACACTAACCACCCCTCTAACCCTTCCTTCTCTGGTGTATACGTCACACATCATACTTTTTTTGAACATACTAATGGCAACTGGCTTCCAGAATAAATAGCGAGGAGCAGAAAGCACTTACTATCCAAGATCTTTATTTACAAAAAGGCATCCATGGGGAGTGGCCAGAGGTAACAGATCAGCTAGGGTAGGGCAGCTGCTCCAAGAAAGAACCCTCCACCAAGTCCACGGCTGTGGGGCTGTTATTAGCCTGCTTCTCATTCTGATTATTTCTTTCTGAGACGTGTGTCTTTATTCATTTCTCCCTCTCTCTTTTTCTGCTTTGCTATGATCAACACAAAGGGAAATCATTATATTTCCTTTTTTAAAATACACCTTTTGAAATTTTATTTGAATGTTTTTGACTCCCTTCTTCCAGACACTTCTCATGGGATTGCTAATTTCCCTCTCTCTGCAAAGCCTGTATCTTTCAATTAAAAAAGTAAAATCATATACAAATATATTCAGCATACCTTGTTACATATCAATGTCTAATTTAGGAGCATGGAATAAAGGGGAATCTGATGTCCAGTTGTTAAGTTGCAAACTCTTTGTCTTTAACCATGACTCCATGTTCCTTTTCCTCCCTTCTGAAGAGCAAGTTCAAGGTGTCAGGAGACATGACTCCATTACTGTGGAAAACACAACTCTCCAACTTGAAATGTGAACTTGGCAGTCCTTGTTTATCTGTTGTGCTCGTGCCTCCTGGCAGTAGGTTTCCTTTGCTCAGCCCAACGAGCCTCACACTGACAGTGCTTTCCAGTAACTCTGAATTTGTAGGCTTAGTCTTTCTCAGGCCAACTGGAGGGAAATCTGTGGAATTACTGACCTGTTGAAAGACCATATGTTTCTGCCATCTTAGGTGGAAGTCTCCTCTGTTAAGCATGGAGGTGTGTTTCATTTGCTTGCATGCTGTGGGGAAGTGCTGACTCGGTAATTGCTCATGGCATTAAAATTTTATGTTGGCTGACGTATCAAGTAGACATTTGTTTTTCAGCTTTGAGATGAATGGGGCATTTTGAAAAGGAGGGGGAGGGGAAGAACAGGGCATTTAATCAGTAAATGTCTTTGTTTTTGCTCTTCCTTTTGCCAAGAAGGTTATGTTGCAAATATTGAATAACCAATAAGGTCCAGGAGAAGAGCCCTGCTGGCTCAGTGGTTAAAGCACTCACCTGCTAACCAAAAAGTTGGCGGTTCGAACCCACCAGCCATGCCGTGGGAGAAAGCTGTGGCAGTCTCCTTCCGTAAAGATTACAGTTCTACTCTGTCCTATAGGGTTGCTATGAGTAGGAATCAACTCAATGGCAGTGGGTTTGGTTTTGGGGCAAGGTCCAGGGATCGACCATTCAGGACTGTCAAAGGCTCTTGCTGCAGTGGAGTCAGGGACAAACCCTACTGTATTAACTCATAATTTACTGGATCATGGATGTATTGTGGGATTCTAGGGGAAGGTTTCCGTACTGCAGAGTAGGGAGGAACACTTAAGTTGGGGGAGGGTCTGTCCTATTCACCAACTAGTGTGAGGGCATCTCTGTATTTCCACAACTCACAAGACCATTCCTGTACATATGACTGTTATTAACCTTGTCATTGCCTGTCTTCCCCAGGCACTCAGTTACTTATGCTTATTTGAAAAAGCAGCTCAAACACCACACTCTCTGTAAAGCCTTCCTTCTTTCCCAAATTGTTCTTTCTTAATGTCCCCCGAAAACCCATTGCTGTCAAGTCAATTCCAACTCGTAGTGACCCTATAGGACAGGGTAGAACTGCCCCACAGGGTTTCCAACACTGTAATATTTATGGAAGCAGACTGCCACATCTTTCTCTGTGGAGTGGCTGGTGGATTAGAACCACTGACCTTTCAGTTAGCAGCTGAACACTTAACCAGTGTGCCACCAGGGCTCCTCTCAATGTCCCTATAAACTTGGCTTTATGGCACTTAAAGGCATATATTAAGAATGGAGAGATTGTTACAGCACAGTAGAGGAAAGAGTATAATCTCTAGAATCCAGTTAACCTCTCTGGGCCTCGTGTATACATACATAAAATGGGAACATCAGTACTGTCCTAGTCTATATTTCCCCAAAAGGAGATTCTGAGACATGGATATGGGTGCAAGTATTTGGGAGATAATTCCAGCAAACACATAAGGGAGTAGGTAAGTGAGGCTAAGAAGGGGAGGAAGCCTATACAGAGTGTGTTGATGAGCAGGCTATCACCATGGACACCTGGAGCTAAACCCTGCTGAGAGAGTATCTAGGACAACCTCCTGAATTGTGGAAAGGAAGCTAGGGTACTTACCTACAACTCCTATCGCTCTCTTGTTGAGGGCTGCTCTCCAGGCATTATCTCCCCAGCACCTCCACCTGACGATGGCCAGAGGACTCCCTCAGGCATTGAGGTGGCCTCCATGCTGGCATCATGTCAGCGTGCGTCTTAGTCATCTAGTGCTGCTATCACAGAAATCCCACAAGTGGGTGTCTTTAACAAACAGAAGTTTATTCTCTCATGGTTTAGGAGGCTAGAAGTCCAAATTCAGGGTGCCAGCTCCAGGAGAAGACTTTCTCTCTCTGTCAGCTCTGGGGGAAGGTCCTTGTCATCAATCTTCCCCTGGTCAAGGAGCTTCTCAGCACAGGAACCTCGAGTCCAAAGGATGCGCTATGCTGCTGGTGCTTCTTTCTTGGTGGTAGGAGGTCCTCCTGTCTCTCTGCTCTCTTTTCTTTTATATCTTGAAAGAGATTGATTTAAGACACAATCTAATCTTGTAGATAGGGTCCTGCCTCATTAACATAACTGTCTCTAATCCTGCCTTATTAACATCACAGAGGTAGGATTTACAGCACATGGGAAAACACATCCGATGACAATCACACAATACTGGGAATCATGGCCTAGCCAAGTTGACACATTTTGTGGGGACGCAATTCAATCCATGACAGCATGTATGTTGGGAAGTATATCAGCATGTCTGGACACTGTTGGCAGGGGGACCTCTGAAGTGGGTCAAGGAGATACAAATGGAGCATGGACAAATAGCTGGTACAAATATTTCCCTCACAGCTTTTCTGTGATAATGCGTGCAAAGGGGCTAACTCAATGCCTATCCCATAGGACCTTCTCAGTAGATACTTGATTAATAATAATTAATAATTTTCAACATTTTCAAGAACCTACTATGTGCGAGTCACTGTGATATGTGCTAACCTCCCAGTTAACTAATGAGATAGGTACTATTTTTATTCCCATTTTACAAATGAGTTACCTGAGGTTCCCAACAAGATTATCAGTCAAGGTTATGTAGGTAGTAAGTGAGGGTGATAAATACACCCACGTAGTCTAGTTCCAAAGTCCCTGGGTGACACAAACAGTTTGCACTTGAGTACTAATCTAAAGGTTGGCAGTTCCAACCTCCCCAGTGGTGCCATGGAAAAAGACCTGGCAATTTGCTTCCATAAAGATTACAGCAAGAAAATCCTATGGAGCAGTTCTGTTCTGACACATGGCAACTCTGGGGTTGCCATGGGTTGGAGTCTATTCTGCAGCAATGAGTTTTGGTTGGTTTAGTCTAGTTCCTGAATCCACACTCGAAGTCATTTTGTATACTGCCTTTTTATGAGTAAAAGAAAAAAAATGCCTGTAAAGACCTTTGGAGTCATATAAAAGTTAACTAACTCTAACTGTTTACCTTGACTAGGCCACTCAGTCAATTTATATGACCCCAGAAGCAGACCTTTGGGACAAACAACTTGCCACTCTTCTTAATTTTGACCCAGCCCATTGATTTGCTGCACACAATGGATATTGTGCTTGTCAGACACAGATGCAGTCATTAGTCAAGAACGTTTACTGATGGTCTCCTGTGTGCAGAGCTTTGTTCTCAGAGTTGTTGGGAGTCACAGAGGAAGTGCAGGAGACAATCCCATCCATCACGGAGTCTAACCGGGTAGCACAGCTGCTCAGAATTACCGACCTAAGTGGCAGAAATAAAAACTAAGCATGCAGAATTCAGCCAGGCCCCTCCAGGTAGCAGAGTCATGCTCTTCCTCTTTCGCTGCAATATGTTTTCCAGGTTCTATCTGGTTAAGTAGGCTGTTGCTGTCCAGTCGATTCTGACTCATAGTGGCCATGTAGGACAGAGCAGAACTGCAGCATAGAGTTTCCAAGGAACGGCGGTTGGATTCCAACTGCTGACCTTTTGGTTAGCAGCTGTAGCTCTTAACCACAGTGCCACATGTTATCAGGAGAAACCAATCTCTGGTGAAGGACATCATGCTTGGTAAAGCAGGCAGTCAGTGAAAAAGAGAAAGGCCCTCAACAAAATGGATTGGCACAGTGGCTGCAGCATTGGGCTTAAGCGTAACAATGATTTTGAGGATGGTGCAGGGCCAGGCAGTGTTTGGTTCTGTTGTATATAGGGTCGCTATGAGTCGGAACCACTCAACGGCACCTAAAAACAATAACATCTGTTTAAGTGCTCGTTGCTAACTGAAAGGTTGGCGATTCCAACCACTAGCTGCTCCATGGGAGGAAGATGTGGCTGTCTGCTTATGTAAACATTACAGCCTTGGAAACCCTATGGGGCAGTCTACTCTGTTCTATAGCACTGCTGTGAGTCAGAATCGACTCGATGGCTGTGGGCAATGGGGCAATCTGGTGAAATGCAGATATAGAGCAAGATATAGAGCAACATCATAGGGAAAAGAAGACACAAAGGGGCCAGGGCCATCTCCTGAGGGAGGTGGTGTGTGCAAAATGAAGAGGACCGACCTCCTCACTTATGGCCAGGAAAGTGGGTTATGTATAAAGAAACCTCACAGCAATTGGAATAAAATTGAGCCTTTGGGTTTAGAACTGTGTTAACAATGACTTAACCACTCTGAGGTTTAACTTCAATGTATGAAATTGTCCCAGTAATCTCTGCCTCATCTCTGTGTTGCTGGGATTAATTAAAAAGCAAACTAGCAAAATTGTGGTCCATAAATGTTATTTTCCTTTCCTTGCTTGCACTTTGGGATGAGTACAGTACATCCATTGTGAACACTGCAGCGTTATTGCTGGTAGGAGACAAAAAACAAAACAAAAAAACAGTTGTCATTGTGCTGACTCATGGAGACTCTGTGTGTTTAAGATTCAAACCACTAACCTTTTGGTTAGTAGTTGAGCACTTAACAGTTTGCACCATCCAGGGACTCCTTATAAACCAAAACCAAACCTGTTGCCATTGAGTCAGTCCCTAATCATAGAGACCCTACAGGACAGAGTAGAACTGCCCCACAGGGTTTCCAAGGAGTGGTTGGTGAATTCGAACTGCTGACTTTGTGGTTAGAAGACAAGCTCTTAACCACTGTGCCACTGTTATGCATTGAATTGTGTCCCTCCAAAAAAAAAAAAAAATGTGTGTCAACTTGGTTAGTCCATGATTCCCAGTATTATGTGATTATCTACCATTTTTGTTATCTGATATGATTTTCCTAAGTGTAAATCCCACCTGTATGATGTTACTGAGGCAGGATTAGAGGCAGTTATGTTAATGAGGCAGAACTCAATCTACAAGGTTATGTTGTATCTTAAGTCAATCTCTTTTGAGATATAAAAGACAGAAGCAAGCAGAGAGACATGGGGACCTCATACCACCAAGAAACAAGAGCCAGGAGAATAGTGCGGCCTTTGGACCTGGGGTCCCTGTGCTGAGAAGCTCCTCAACCAGGGAAGATTGATGACGAGGACCTTCCCCCAGAGCTGACAGAGAGAGAAAGCCTTCCCCTGGAGCTGGCCCCCTGAATTCGGACTTCTAGCCTGTTAGACTGTGAGAGAATAAAAGTCTGTTTGTTGAAGCCATCCACCTGTAGTATTTCTGTTATAGCAGCACTAGATGACTGAGACAACCACCAAGGCTCCAAATGCAGAGCTTAGGGCTGTGAGTTCATTCAGATCCCTGTGATGCTCATAGAAATGCAGATTCTTAGATCCCGACTGCCTTCTTCAAAATTCTGATTCAATTGAAACGATGTTGTTAAGTGACACAGGTGATTTTGATGTATGGGATCTGCGGACCACACTTGGAGAAACACTGGCTCACAATCCATGTTTACTAAGGGATCCAGGATGAAGCAGCACACAGCTAATTCAGTGGTCAAATAAGTACTTTAACATGGAAATACAAAATGCATTAAAAAAGACACTTTAAAAAATGAGAGGTAGAGTAGACTCTATAATGACCCCCTAGATGGGAGTAGTATAAAAGTGTGTGGGTGGGTAAGGGCATTGGCTGATTTTTGGAAGTAGATCACCAGGCCTTTCTTCCTAGTCTGTCTTAGCCTGGAAGCTCTGCTGAAACCTGTTTAGCATCTTAGTAACACATAAGCCTCCACTGACAGAGGGGTGAAGGCTGTGCATGAGGTGCACAGGAATCAAACCCAGGTCTTCCATATGGAAGGCAAGAATTCTACCACTGAATCACCAATGTTTTAAGGGTTAATGATTGATGATAATTCTTATCACTGTGCCTGATTGATCCCTTAGCACATTTTGTAATGATTTGATAGAGAGGGCCTGTCCCAGGAAGAGAAAAGACACATATCTGTTAAAGTGGCTATGGAATGTGCACCATGCCTATGGCAGGTTCTTAGAGAATATGGTGGAGGGAGTCTCTCCATAGCTAGCTGAGCATCTGGCCTTGGCCATGGAAACCACCCTGCCGTGAGCTGAAGAAAGCACTGAAGCTGTGAACACACGTCAGAGGTCAAAGCATTTTGCTAATTAGAAATTAGTATTTAACACTACCGCAGGCAAGTTGAATCCTATAAACCCAGTGAGTTTGATTAAATATGTCTCAATCCCATAGGCACTCTAACCCTGCTCTAGACGAAGAATTTGTCAATTTGTTGTTTCCAAGTAAATTCACATGCCCTGAAGAAAAGAAGCCACCAATTTTAATTGCAAGTGGAAGAAGAAATTGATATGTAGAAGGCCAGTTCCCCTTAAGGTGCTAGCAATTTATATCTACCTGGGGGAACTGAGGAAATTCAACCACAAATTAATATGTGGATTAGATCCTGAAGGAAGATAGTGCCAGGAGGGGCAATTGCCCTTAGTCAGAGAGTCATGAAGTGTCTCCTGATTTGGAAAAAGGCCAGTGATGAGAGAGGCTGACGAAGGTGAAGGAGGTGACACTGTAAGTCAACTCTGAGCTCCAGTTGTGAAAGAACCTCTATACCAAATTAGGGTGACCAGATTCTTCTCTTGAAGAAAGAGACTTAGGGATAGAGGTGGTTGTAAGGGAAGGTGAATTGGGGAACAGTGGAGAATGAACAGCCTTTGCTAGTGAGAGGTTAAGCAAGGAACTCCCAGAAGTGTCCTAGGAAAACGTTATGGATGTGATTCTTTATTCTGATTCTGAGGATTCATGTGCTGTGTGGTGTCATGGGCTGATGGATTATTGAGCAACATTAAGTGAATTATTCAATCCTCAGGGTGGGAAAAGGAAGAACTAACATTATATACTTACAGTGTGTCAGCCTTTCCACTTGAAAATTTACTCGTACCATCCATTCCATACTGACAATCTTAAAACAAAGCAAAACAAAACAAAAAAATACAAACCTGTTGCTGTCAAGTCAATTCTGACTCATAGCAACCCTGAAGGACACAGTAGAACTGCCCCCATCGGGTTTCTAAGGAGCAGCTGGGAGATTCGAATTGCCAATCTTTCGGTTAGGAGCCTGAGCTCTTAACCATTACGCCACAAATCCCCATTTTGCAAATAAGGATACGAACAACAAGGAAGTTGAATAATGTGTCTGTCTTTCCAGCATATCCATCCATCCATTCAGCGGATATTTATTGCATGCCTACTGTGTGCCAAGCCGTGTTCTAAGTACCAAGGACACACTTCTGAACAAGTGGGAGTAGGCTGCTACTTGCATGGAGGCTAACATTCTGGTGCGGAAGGCAACAATAAACCAGTAAGCAGATGAATACCTAACCAGAGATGCTGCATGGAAAATAACTCGATGTGACACATAGGGGTACTTTGGATTCAACAACACCACCTCTTTGAGGAAGTGACAGTTGAGTTTGACATGTCAGTGACAAGAAGCCAGGCATACTGACCTAGGGTAGAATGGACTTTGCAGAAGTACAAAAATTGCAGAGCCCCCAGTGTGAGAGGACCGTGATGTGTTCTGGAACCAAAGGGAGCTAGTGTGATGGCAGAAGATGAACAAGAAGCACTGGTGATGAGGTAGGTGATTAGGTCAGTGGAGGACAAGGGCCAGCGGATCTTAGGCCTTGGGAAGTTTGGGTTTTCTGCAAAGTACAATGGAAAGTCATTTGAGGATTTTAAGTATGAAAGTAATATGATCTAGGTTATCTTTTAGAAACACCATTGTGGTTTAGGGGCTGAGTGTGAGTTGTAGGGGCCAAGAGCAGAAGCAGGGAGGCCAGTCTGGCCAGTTGGTTTTATTAGTCCAGGTGATTGATGGTGGTTGATAAAACTTTCAACTGAAAATCCCGAAAAGTAGAAATATCTTTTAGCCTGTCCCCCCACCACTCTCTCTCTCTGTTACTCTCTTTTTCTCACCTCTTTCTGTCTCTGTTGTTCTCTTTCTCTCTCTATATATATAGTACTTACATAGGTAATATATAAATTATATAATGCTACTATACTGTTACTTTAGGAATATTATAAGTACACAGAATAGTCATTAAGAAGGATCAGCTAAAGAGGAAATAAACATTTTAAATAATTGATTGCACTAAAATAAAAAATGTTTTTTCTCACTAAAATGTTATTATTAGAAGTGCTATTCATATTTTAGTGAGAGCAATATAATTGAATATTTTTTTAAAGAAACCAATATTTGATGTTACACGTTCTAATACAAAGCTTCAAAGATCTAGCTCTAAGATCAGTGTGTTTCCACAATTGTTCTGAACAGTTGTCACAGCTGAGAAAGCACCTCACACAGGAAAAATATGTAAATATAACATAAAAGATCTTATTAGACTGACATTGTTTTATATGCTTTAATGCGGTTGAAGAAGAAATAAGAGAAATGTCAAATCTACCATTTGCTATGTTGATTGTGCCAGTATTAATACTATTTTCTTCTATCCAAGATTCCATTGTAAGAATCCTTTTAAAATCATTTATTCATACTATGAGGATTAATTTACACTGGCCAATGAATGTCATGCACAGTCAACATCCGTCTGTCAGTGGAGACTTCTGTGTTGGTATGATACAGAACAGGTTTTAGTGGAGTTTCCAGACTAAGACAGACTAAGAAGAGCTGCTGGTGATCTACTTCCAAAAATCAGCCAGTGGAAACCCCGTGGACCACAATAGCCCCATCTGCAACCCATCATGGGGATGGCGCAGGACCAGGCAGCATTTTCTTCTGTTGTACATGAGTCGCCTTGAGTTGGGGGCCGACTGGATGGCAATTCATAATAATAATAATATCATTACACTGTAAGTGCAATATGTGGCAGCCCCTATAAAGTGTGAAAATATGTCTCCTCAGTGCCTAGAGCTGGAAGAACCATAGAGTAGAGATTACATACTCCAAACACCAGATGGGGAAAATCAATAAAGGGAGGCCTAGGCAGGGTACATGGCTTGGTACATCCCCGATGCATTCACTCATTCAGGGAGGTGCCAGGCACTGTACTTAGAAGTGGGATACAAATGAACAAAGCAGGAAAAAAGAAAAAAAAAGCCCAGTATTAGTATGTTTGTATGATGTCCTTATAATGCTACTGTTCTGATTTACTACTGTTGGGAAATTTACAAATGGATAGAACCTCCGCAGAAGACAAGGCCCAGCAGTCTGCTTCCATAAAGATTACAGCCAAGAAAACCCTATGGAGCACAGTTCTACTATGTAATGCATGGGGTTGCCATGATTCAGAATTGACTGGACAGCACAAGACAATAAGCTCCTGTGATAGGCAGCCTCCTGGTATCCGTGCTTCGAGTATCCCTTCCTCTTGTGTGTCAGCCTGAACTAGAGATTCACTTCTAACAAATAACATAGATGAAAGTGATGGCATGTTTGTTTCCTGGGTTAGGTTACAAAAAGACTGTGGCATCTGTCCTAGGTGCTGTTTTACCCTCTCACCCTCACTCTTTCTGAGGGAAGCTAGCTGTGAGACTGTGAATCACCCTATGTGGCAAGGAGCTGAGGTCTCCAGCCAATAGCCAATAAGGCACTCAGACCCTCAGTCCAATGGCTGTGGGGAACTGTATCCTCCCAGTAACCACTAGTGAGCTTGGAAGTGGATCTTCCTTCAGTTGAGCCTTGAGATGAAACTCCACCTTGATTGTGGCTGTAGGAGAGACCCTGAGCCAGAGGAGCCAGCTCAGCCAAGCACAGATTTCTCACCCACAGAAACTGTATGAAAGTAAATGTTTGTTGTTTTAAGTCAATAAGTTTTGGGGTAATCTGTTATGCAGTGATGGATGACTAATACACCTAATTCACTTCCTTTTCCTTAAGGTTTAACCTTTTTTAAAATGCACACACTATCAGGAGAGTTAGAACTTATCGATTAATTTCCTTAGTGAGCTTCTCAGATAACCTGCCTGGAGCCCTGAGCACATCTATTAGGTGCATCTAGGTAGATAGCTGGAGTCCCTGGGTGGTGCAAATGGTTAACGCACTCAGCTGCTAACGAAAAGGTTGGAGGTTGGAGTCTACCCAGAGGTGCCTTAGAAGAAAGACCTGGCAATCTACTTCCAAAAAAAACAGTCATTGACAATCCTATGGAGCACAGTTCTACTCTGACACACCTGGTTAGTGGAAAAGTATGCTGTGTAAGTAGGCTGACGGACCTCTGTTCCAAGACCACCAATTCCTAAGTTTCTGAAAGACAGATTGATGTGTGCTTTAGTTTGATGCATCTGTTAGTTGGCACATGTCTTTCCCTGTTGAATACACTGAAAAAAAATTCAAGAAACTTGAACACAAGAGATTTAAATTTGAACCCAAAGACAGGATAAACAATCCTCCCAAAGGATCTGAAAGTAGTTGACGAAGTTCAGGAATTGCTGATTCTTTCAATAAATGTGCTAGCAGCCCTGTCTTCCCAGAGTGCCTTTTTGCTGTCTTAATTCTGTGTTTTCAGAGATTATGAAAAATGTATTTTTTTAAGCAGTCATTATATATCACTTGTCTGTCAGCACGTCACCAAAAGAATCTGTGGTGCCACTTGGTCGGTAGTTAATGGCACAGGTTATTAACTCATGTTCCCAAACACAGCTCACATGTAAGAGTGGAGCTGAAAACTGGAAGCACTTAAGTATTTGTTCTTCTCCAGCCATTCACGAGTAGGTGGCAGAAACCCAGGTGCCTTTAACATGTTAAGACATAGGTGAATGTATAAGTGCCTATATATAAACAGATATGGTATATGTGATAAATGCTCCAGGAACAGGCCTCTGAGTCACACAGAAGTTGAGCATATGCTTTACATTTTTTAAAAGATTTAAAAGACTAAACAAGAATCTAAATGGATCTTGCATGCAGCTCTGTGGACTGATGCTGACCTAAAAAAATGTTTCCCTTTGTTCTGAAAATAAGGAAAAAGCAAGTGCAATATCATGAGGTGTTTCATAAATTTAAATTTCTTCGATGACTTTTATTCTGGGATTTTTTTCCTCTTTGATTTGTGAGTATTAGAGTGTTCTTGCATTTTAAGAAATGATGATGATAGAAGGTAGGAAGATTATTTTGTTTGTTTTTATGTCCTTGGCAGAAGAAAAAGTCAGCTATTCTATTTTGAACCTCCCTCCACGGCTTTTTGCTATTCCATTTCTGGGAACCAGTGATCTAGAAAGATCTTTATTTGTCCTTCTGGAATAAGGCACTACATGGTAAACAGAAAGAGTCAGAGCCTGTATCAAATAACATTCCTCACATAGATGGAGACAGGGTGACATGTACCACTAATACCAACAATAGCTGCAACTACTTGTAATAATGGTTAACCCTTACTGATTGCTTACTCTGTGTGGGCATTCCTTTACAGACTTTTCCTGCCTCAACTAATTTTGCAACAACCCTAAGAAGTAGATACTAATATCATCGTCACAGTATTAAACTATCTCCACAGATTTTTTTTAACTTATCTGAATGTGACCCATAGTCGGAGATACGTTTCACATCACAACCCAAATACACACACAAATACATGTACACACACACACACACACACACACACACTTTTACACCCCTGAAGCAAAGTTTTAACAAAACACTCTGTTCTACTTCGTCTTTTGTAAGATATCGGTTGTGAACTAGTAAATGCTGTCCCTTTCCTTGTCTTCTTCTCTTTCTCCACCCTCACTACTACCATTTATTGAATATCTGTTATAAACCATGCTATGGAAATCATCTAATTTAATATCCACAACAACCTTGTAATGTTATTCCATTTTACAGATGATGAAATGTAGCTCAGAGAGGTGAATTAAGTTATATCTCATACGAACACTTATCAGTTAAAAGGAGGCAGAGGCAGGATTTGAACCCAGATCCAGTAGTTTCAAACCACTGGCCCTCTCTATTCTGCACTGTAAAGCTGCAGCAAACATGACATCTATCTACAAGATTGATGCTCCAGGGACAGTGCAGCCTGCTGTGCATTATTCTTGTGTTTAGCCAGATTCTTTAGGTAGAGGGCATGGTGGCATCAGAACTGGACTCCATGACCTCAAAGCTGGACCTAAAATAGCCATGATTAACTGAATTAGAAATAAATAACTTGTTTTACACACACACACATGTATACAGACACATACACCTTAATCCCCTGGGTTTATGACTTGAATTTATTTATGAAAACGCTGAATTAAGTGAAAAATTATTCAACAAAAAAAATTCCATATAATATTAGTTGGAAAAGATACGATGGAAAATATGCTGAAATCCATCCCAACCAAAGATTTCCAAACAATTATAACAGAAAAAGGTACCAACTGAACAATGAAGACAAGTTATATAGCTAATAAACAGCCATTTGAGATTCAGTATTGGAGGTTAGCCATGAAATACGAAGATTTATTGTACTCTTTCTTTTTTCTCTACCATTTTCTTTCCCAGTATTTCTACCTTTGGGATGCACATAGTTATTCTGCACTTAAACTGCACTTAAAAATAAAGTTAAAGACAACAAATACAGGCTTTAGGGGAAAATAGAGGCTAAACACAGAGCACTTTGAGCACATGGAAGTAGAGCAAATGCTCAAGGCCCGAAGTGTCATAGAAGATTCTGCCTGTTTCAGCCTTCCCCTTGGCATATATAAGCAAAGGCAACATTTTGGGTTCACCCAGACATGGCATGCAATTCAAATTTGTCCCATGAATTATTCTCTAACTAGAAAACTGGCTTATTGAGTAAATGGTTGGATTCATCTTAGCCTGAAACTGTAATGTTGGAATATCACTTCTTGTAGCATATTATTTAGTGCGTTTTGGTTTAAAAAAAAAAAAAAGTTATCCCACCCCCACAAAAAAAAAAAAAAAATTTCTAAAAAGTCGGATAACTTTCTAAGAGGTATATGGGGGAGTTATTTACCGTATCATCATTACCTGAGGTCAGTCTGTGTGTGAGTGTGTGTTTGTGTAAGTATGTGTGTGTTGAGAATCATAGGCTTTTAAGATCATCTAGCCTGGTGGTTTCAGAGCATGCTGTTCATAGTGCTCAGAAATTGCAAATGGGGACATGGGAGTGGATTCAGGGATGGCGAAGAGACAGTAGCGCTAAGACAGGGGAGTCCCTTCCACTCCATCTAGAACCTCACAGCCATTACTTGTAATTGTTCTAAAGAGTTCTGTTGCCATTTGTTTGAATGGTGGATGACAGAGCAAAGAGATGGGTTTGCATATTCTTGGCCTAAATCTGAACCCCTCTATTTATAGATCACAAAGCAGAACCTAGGAAAGTGACATTACATCCGTATTTCCTGGCAATCACTAATCTGTACTCCATTTCTAAAATTTTGTCATTTCAAAATTATTATATAAATGGAATCATATAGTATGTAGCTTTTTGGCATTTTTTCCCCCCATAATTGCCTAAAGATTCATCCAAGCTGCTGCATGAATCAATAGTTTGTTTCTTTTTATTGCTAGAAAGTATTCCATGATATGTTTGTACCAGAGTTTGTTTAACCATTTAACCATTTAAAGAGAGCTGGACTGATTCAAAACAAACAAACAAAACAAAACCCAATGTTGAGTCAACTCCGACTCATAGGCACCCTACAGGACAGAGAAGAACTGCCCCCATGGGGTTTCCAAGGAGCAGCTGGTGGATCCGAACTGCCGACCTTTTGATTAGCAGCCACCGCACCACCATTTTCTGGCTATTACAAATAAAACTGATATGGATATTCATGTACAGGTTTTTGGTGTGAATGTAAGTTTTCATTTCCCTGGGGTAAATACCCATGAGTGCAATTGCTGGGTCATATGGTGTTACATGGGTAGTGATCCCAGTTTGTCCACATCCTCACTGATGTTTTTTTAAGCAACTCTCATGCACCATTTTAGATTCCCACCAACAATGTAGAGTGATCCAGTTTCTCCACATCATCATCAGCATTTGGAGCTGTCACAATTTTTTACATTAGCCATCCTTATAAGTGTGTAATGATATCTCATTTAAAAAAAAAAAAAGTCTTTCTGCTCTTCTTGGGTGGAGTGTTCTATATATGTCAATTAGATCCTGTTGGTTGATTATGTTGTTCATATCATCTATACCCTGGCTGATCTTCTGTCTAGTTATTTCATCAATTTCTGAATAGGGAGTATTGAAGTCCTTAAATATAATTGTAGATTTGTCTATTTCTCCTTTCAGCTCTATCAGTTTTTCTTTCATGTATTTGAGGCTCTGTGTTTTGGTGAGTACCCATTTAAGATCATCATGTCTTCCTGGTGGGTTGATACTTTCATTTTTGTTGTAATGTTCTTCTTTGTCTCTAGTAATTTTCTTTGCTCAGATATTAATAGAGCCAATACTTTTTTATTATTAATGATTGCCTGGTATATCTTTTTTTCCATCCTTTTACTTTCAATCTACCAATGTCTTTGAATTTGAAATCAGTTTCTTGTGAGCAGCATATAGCTGGGACACATTTTTTATCCACTCTGCCAGTCTCTGTCTTTTAATTGGTATAGTGTAATTATTGATATGTTAGTGCTTCACTCTGCCGTTTTATGATTTATTTTCTCTAGTTCTTGTTCTTCTGCTTCTCTTTTCTTGCATTCCTGCGGGTTACTTGAGCATTTTCTAGGATTCCATCTTGATTTATTTATAATGTTTTTGAGGTATCTCCTTGTGTATTTTTCATAGTGGTTGCTCTGGGATTTACAATATACATAAATAACTTATAACAGTCTACTGGTGTCAACATTTTATCACTTTGAATGAAGTGTGGAAACCTCACTTCCATTTAGGTCCTGTTACCTTCCTCAATTTTAAATATCATTGTCTTGGGCATAACAGCGCTATTATTTTTGTTTCATTCATCAAATCTGATTTATGAAACATATAAGGAAAAGAAGAGAATTGTATGTACCCATATTTCTACTTTTCCATTATTTCTTCATTCTCCCTTATTCTCCAAGATTTATCTTCCTTCCTGCCTTCCTCCCTGCCTCCCTCCCTTCCTCCCTTTCTCCCTTCCCAGTATGTCTGAGTGGGGAAGAAAAGTCTTGGTTCTTCGGGGACAAAGAGGCTCTTCACACTGGGCTACATGCTGTAGCTGGGCCCTTTACTCACCTGACCCAGTGTCTCAGGTCAGCAGTAAAGAAGAGTGCATCATCTAGCCACTTATTTCTGGCAGAACTCCCATTCAATCCCCTTTGCCAGTGGTGTCAGGCTGACCTGAGGTCAGAAGGAAGCCCAGTAGATCTGGAGGAGAAGTACACCTACTTTGTTTATCTTCTATTGCTAGATCAGGAGCCGAGATATGCTGGGTTTGGATCACCTTCTTCTGTTGGATGTGGGGATGCAAGACATCCTGCTACTTTGCCATTCCTCCAGCCTTGGAGACCCAAACCAGATCACTTTCTTCTTACCACCTTTCAGAGTTCTCCTTTATGCCGTTTCCAGGGTTTATAGTTGTGCTCAGTGAGATTGAGCAAGGAGAAATGAGTCGATCTTAGCCCATCCAGAGAAGAAGTATAAAATTTATTTTTTATTGCCACCTTTTCCTACATCAAGTGATGTCCAAATGTTTATTATGAGTTTCTCTTATCAGTAGGGAAATGTCGAAGCTTCTAGGGCAGAAACCAGTAGGCTTGTACTCAGTGGTCAGTGCTACCAAAGTCCCTCTCCCCAGACTACTTATTAACTGCAAGACTGAAAATAGTATTCATACAGCAGAGAAATCCAACGACATCTTGACTGAGTGATCATTAATATCATCAGCGAAGGACAGGTGGGCACCGTGAGTCCTTTGGACATGATACTCTGAGAAGGCCAGCCCCTGCCAGATTGAAGGCCTGGTGGTAGTGTGAGCCACTTTTAGTCTTGTGGGAGCCCATCATTTATGTAACCTGAATAAATAAACAGTGAGGTGTTTCAGAGGTGGCCAGTCAGCAAATCATGGTCAAATTGTGACATGAGGCCATACGAACAGAAAACACAACATTTCCCGTGGTCTATTGGAAACCACATATAGATCTTTCATGGTGCATAAACCCACCTATTAGGATCCCCACGTCTTCCCAATTGGTTTTAATCCTAGATTTCTCCCCATGTTGCCACTGTCTCCACCAGAGACATCAGAGCTTTGCTAAATTTATCTTTTCCTCTCAGAGTCACCTTTTCTTGCAGATTACATAGCAGCACTTTCAGTTCATAGAGCACATCCACTTGTTGCTTCTCATGTAACTTTCTTTTGTGCCATTTTAAAGAAGTGATGGAAGACTCAGATGTTTGATATATACAAAAGTCTTCTCTGTATAATTATAACAAGATGGTCGCACTCCTTGTGATGGTCAAGATTGTGTGTCAGCTTGGCTGGGCCATGATTCTCAGTGTTTTAATGTAATCACTCCCATGATTGAATATATTGTGA
>NW_004443937.1:7095447-7126137 GCF_000243295.1 Trichechus manatus latirostris
ATCTCCCATTCTTGGGACTTGAGCTGTCAGCTTATCTGCCGAACCTGGGATTCATTGATCTGCACAGCCTGTGAGCGGGAGCCCTGCTGATCTTGGGCTTTCCAGCTTCTGCAGCTGTGTGACTTGGGAGAGGCCTCTACCCTGATCCATGGACTTGGGATGTTCTAGCCTCTACAATCACGTGAGCTGTTTCCTTGATATAATACCTCTCTCTTTATATATATATTTATACACTTTACTGGTTTTGCTTCTCTAGAGAACCCAGCCTAAGACACTCCTGGTCTCTCTAAGGAAACACTATAGGTTTGAAATCAGTCATTGAGTCCTGAGGTTTACTCTCTTCTCCACCATTTTTAGCTGTGTGGTCTGGGCAAGATGTTGAACATCTGTGAGTCTCAGTTTCCTCATCTACATAATACAAATACTAATGCCCACATCCTAGAGTGATTGTAAGAATTAAAGATAAGATATTTAAAATGATGGGGCATGGAGGGGACTCAATAAATAGTACTAAGAACAAATAATATTAGTATTATCAGTTATTCCTCCAGGAAGACCTAGCCTTTTAAAAGTGTCAGTAAGGAAATAAACTTCGTTTGAGGACCTCTTCTAATTCTGCCAGTCCCGACTTTCCACATGCTGTTTGTCATCTGGTTTTTCTCCCCACATTCTCTCTCCCAGCACACACAAAATAGTCCTCTGGGGCACTATTCCATGCTCTGAAAAAGTCTTGCCCTGGTGTTGCCCAGCAATAAAATTTATCTCTCCTCTTTTATTCTCTGAGTCTACATAGAAAATGACTTCTCCGCTCAGAAATTAATATGTGAAAATGACTTAGTGAATTACCTCTCCCAAGTGGCAGTGGCCTGCGATGCGTTTACCTAAGAGAGTGTGGAGCTGGGGGCAGTGATTTGGGTTAGATCATATTTTTTAATCCAATTGTGCTATATAGCTGATGCTCAAATTACAAGGAAAGTTGGCCTTTATTCACAACTGTTCTTAAGAAGCATGTGAATTTTTCCTTAAGCAAGATAGCTCAGTTTAGCTATTATGCCTTAATCAGAAGTCTGGGCTCTGAGGTCAGACTGCCTAGGTTTGAATCCTAGCTCTGCTCTTTTGCAGTTGGTCGACTTTAGGGCAATTACTTAATCCGAGACTCTTCATCTGTAAAATTAGGCTAATAATAGCAGGTGGTGGGCATGATGAGGATGTAATGATTCAATGCACATAAAGCACTTTGCATAGTGTGTGTATCTCACAGTACATCCTCCAGTGTTGATATTATTTAATGTGAACTTCATTTATGAAACTGTAGATCTGGAAGGAATTTGAGATAGCACTTAGTTTCAGGGTTTTCAAACTTTTCCTTTTAATAGTGGAAACCTTTTTTTTTTTCCGAACACAAATATGTACAGAATTCCATTCTATTAAAAGAGTTGTTCTGAGTGACATAGAGAGGGTGAGACCAGAGCCCCACTCTGTCTGCCTAGCTTGGCTCTCTTAGTCTACCATGGTGGCTGTGAAGTCACCTGTGCAGAATCCCTGCCATCTGGTTGTCTATCGGTGCATAGTGGATCATGGAAAAACAATGGCTGGAAACAGTAACAGTCATTAATTTTGCTCCTGAATCTGGAGGTTGACTAAGCAGTTCTCACTCAGATTCTGCTACGTGTTTGTAGTCAGGTGGTGGCTGCAGCTGGATTATCTTGAAGGCTTCTTTACTCGTCTTTCTGAGTCTCGGTTTGCAGGACTCAAATAGCTGGAGGAAGAAGAGCTGGGATGTCTCAGACATCTCTCCCTCACCACAGGGTCTCTGTGCATGGACTTTGCACATGGTGGCCTTAGAATTACTGCGCTCATTACATGACTCCCAGAGAGAATATCCCTCCCATGAGAAACCAGCAGAAGCCACAAGGCCTTTTCTAACCTAGTCTCAGGAGCCTTGTGGATCTTCCACGATATTCTATTCCTGGAGGTAGTCCAAAGACCACCCAGTTTCAAAGGGAGAGGATGCAGACACTGCCTCTTGATAGTCAGTGAATTTGCTGACCTGTTATAAAACCACCACACTGTAATCCAGACATCTTACTATATGTGTAATGATGATAATGCAGCCAACCTCAATAATAACCAAACCAACCAACCAGGTGCTGTCCAGTTGATTCCAACTCATGTCGACCCCATGTGTGGAAGAGTAGAACTGTGCCCCACAGGGTTTTCATGGCTGTGACCTTTTGGAAGCAGATCACTACACCTTTCTTCAGAGGCACCTCCGGATGGGTTTCAACTGACATCCTTGTGGTTAGTAGCCCAACACTTAACTTTCTGCACCACTCAGGGACCCCTACGTCAGTAATAGCTAATGTTTAATGAGAGGTTACTCTCTGGCAGACACTCTTTTAAGCACTTTATACAAAACCCTATAAGGGTAGATGCTTATTTTCAGATGAAGAAACTGAGTAATAGAGACAAGGAGTGCCCAAGATCACACACATAGTATGCGGCGGAACTAGGAATTAAAGCTCAATTCTTGACCACTCCCCAGATAAAACTGTTAAGGCAGAGAAATCAGTGATCCAGCCAAAACCGTACAGTCAGTTTATTTGTAGAATCTAGAGACCACACTTGCTGATTTCCCTACACCATAGTCCTTCATTTCCAACTTCCATATTATCCCGTATGAGCCATTTTTACAAACTTGGTTTGACAAACCAGGTTAGGATGTCCCCTTCAATTCACTCTGAAGCTCATATGAGCTCTTGGCTTTTTGTTTTTGAGTCTCTTTTGGTCCACAGTATATAAAATATTCTATTGCATCAGATACATAGTATTCATATATCAGCCATCATCTGATTTGGAAGAAAGTCATTTTTTTTGGTTTGAGATATATCACAGGTGTCATCCCTTCGATGGTAATAAGAGTTGGGAGTTGGCATTGACTTCACTCTTCATTGCCCTGAGCTCTCATTTTCCTTATTTGGAGCTCCAAATGCAGCTCTCCTGCCGAGGGCCTGTTATCTTCCACTTGGTCTGCAGGAAAAGACCTTGAAGGAGAATTGAATCTCCCCTTATCAACCACCCACATTCCTAAGGGTTTGGGTATCCAGAAACCTAGAGGAAAGTTCATATAATTATGCTTGATGTTGATTACATTGGCCTATGGAACTCCTGAACAACTGGAATCCATGTGTGATGGATTTGATTATTATTTATCAAATTTTCACTCAAGTCCCTCTCCCCTTTGGGGCAGATATGCTTCTCTTCCCCACTGACTTGGGTTGGGTCATGTGACTTGCTTTGGTAAATTGACTGTTAGTGAGCTTGACTCCAGCAAAGGCATGGTGTGGCTTACGCTTGTTGTAGTTGTTGTTAGCTGCTGTTGAGTCAACAGACTCGTGGTGACCCCATGCACAATGGAATGAAACACTGCCTGGTCCTGCATCATCCCCGTGATCTGTTGCAGATTGAAATGCTATGATTCATAGGGTTTTCACTGGCTGATTTTTGGAAATAGATCACCAGGACTTTCTTCCTAGTCAGTCTTAGTCTGGAAGCTCTGCTGAAACCTGTTCAGCATCATAGCAACGTGCAAGCCTCCACTGATGGACAGTGGTGGGTGGGCAGGAGGTGCATTGGCCAGACTCTGTAGAACTGATATTCCCAATGAGAAAATCATGCCTTGGAGATTTACTGGTAGAAGGAGGATGAGACATGGGCCCATCCTGCAGTCTGAAACCAAGTCTAGTCATACCACTTCATGAAGCAGAGTGGCCCAGCTGAGCCCAGCGTATCTCAGCCGAATCATAGTCAACCTGCAGATCTGTGAGCTTTTGAGAAGAAATGTTTGCTGCTGAGGATTTAAGGCTACTAGTTTCACAGCGTTAATGAAGCAAAAGGTGACTGATATAACACTTAACACTTCTTGACTATGTAAAGTGTTGACTATTTTATTATTATTTATTAGTATTATTAAGCACTTACCTTGTGGTGTAAATATACATCACGGATAAACTGTTTTAATTCTGAAACCAGTCTATAAAGTAGATATTATCCCCATTTTAAAGCCTTAGAGAAGCCTTTGCCTTTGGTGAAAAATGATGAGAATAATTGATCAGGACTAACACTTTTGAACAAAGCACTAAAGTGGATTTTGGAAATACTTAAGATCAGAAAAGCAAATGCTTCTGACATTCTTAGGGAACACTGACAGCTTTTGCTTTTAAGAACTGATCTTGCCAAAGTCATGCTGGAAACCACTGTCATAGCTACTGTTTATTGACTACTTGTGTCCAATTCTATGCTTTGATCAAATGATTTAACGCACAGTGGCCATCTGAGGTAGATACTAGTTTTATCACCCTATATTATAGATGGGCAACTGAGGTTCAGAGAGGTTAAGTAAATTGCTTACGGTCACACAGCTTGTAGGTAACCAACCTAGGATTCAGACACAAGGCCTGCCTTCTTACCTGCTACACTAAGCTGCCTATTACAGTACCTGTTTCTTTGCTGCATGATTTACTACAACTCCTATACCTTGTTCACAATCATTTTCTTCATAGGGAAATTATGATTCATATTCGAATTTGTTTTCACAATTTTTGCATTTGTTCATTGAACAAATATTTACTGAGAATATAATATGTGCCAGGCACTGTGCAGGGCAATGTGAGTGAACAATTGCAAAGAGCTTAGAACAGGGTATCAGAAAATCTGGGTTCTGATGTTACATGGTCATAAGACGTAGAGGTAGAAGGGGCCTCATACAGAACTTCCAGTTGAGCTTCCCATACCACACAAAAACTTATTGCCTCATTTGATGGCTAATACAGTGTAATGTGGTGGTGTAGAGCACTTGATTTCAGAGTCACACAGTACCGGACATAAGTTTTGGCTCTGCTGCCTGCTACATATGACCTTGGGCAGGTATATCACCTGGCTAAGCCCCCGTGTCCTTATCGATGAAATCATAAGGGTGAAACTTACCTTACACTGTAGCAGAGAGCATCAAGAATGAAAACATGTTTAAGTGCCCTTAGCTCCATGCCAGTCTCCAAAAGAGGTCAATAGATCATATAGTAACTATAACCATTAACTTCTAAGAATTGTGTCCAGATCCCTTGCCATCTTGGTCATTCTCATTTGGATTTAGAATTGGATTCCTTCTTCTAGTTGACTTTCAACACTAATTGAACATAGACACGACCATGATTAAGTCAATTCATCTCTCTGGTCCTCGGTTTCCTAAGTTTAAAATGATACATTTTAAGGAACATTCAATTCCTTACAGATTTAAAAGAAAACAAAATGAATTAGTAAACAAAAAAAAAAGTGAGTCAAAGATGAATAATCTGGGTAAATGTTAATTCTCATGCTTTGGAGTATGCATATACTTGGAGTCCTTGGGTAGGCCAAACAGTTAAGTGCTCAACTACTAACCTAAAGATTAGTGGTTTGAATCTACCCATATGTGCCTCGGAATAAAGGCCTGGTGATCTACTTCCAAAAAATCAGCCATCGAAAACCCTATGAAGCACAATTCTGCTCTGACACACGAGTCATGAGTCAATTGACTAGGAGTCGCAATCGACTCGACCACAACAGTTTTGCCTTGGTTTTTGGTTGAAGTCTTCCTGATTTGCCCAATTTAAGAGTTCCACCATTATCTCTGTCACAGAGAATGTTCTGTATCCTGAGAGTCTCAGAGAAAATGTATGGTATATGTGTATTTACCCAGGATGCACTAAAATTCTTTTCTACTTGTCAGTAAATAGCTACTTCTACCCAAGTAAGTGAAGGTATTGGTGGTAATAAATCAAAAACAAAACCAAGGAAGCTTTTTTTTTGTGTGTGTGTTTTTGTTGTTGCTGTTTGAATATTTGAATATCCATCAATATCCATAAGGAGCCCTGGTTGCGCAAAGTTTAAGAACTTGACTGTTAACCATAAGGTTGGTGATTTGAACCCACTGGCATTTCCACAGGAGAAAAGACCTGGTGATCTACTCCCGAAAGATTACAGCCTAGGAGACCTTATGGGGAAGTTCTTCTCTGTCACATGGGGTCACTATGAGTAGAAATCGACTTGCTGGCAACCAACAGCAACAACGAACATCAACCTTGAAGAGTCCTAAAGGAGGTCTTAACCCAAAGGTTTGCAGTTAGAACCCACCCATTAATCTGCTTCCATTAAGATTACAGCCAAGAAGACCCTATGGAGCAGTTCTACTCTGTAACACACGGGGTCACCACGAGTTGAAATGGACTCTGCGGCAACTAACAACAACAAAATCCCATTTTAATCCCATGTTCTAGGTGAAGACACTCTGAAAGCCCAAGTGACTAGACAATTTCTATTCAATGTTGCTGTAAATTGGTGACTTGTGATTCTCATTTTAAATTTCTCTCCCACTTCTTTGCACATATAATAAATTGAGTATTAATGTTGCACGTAGGGTCACTATGAGTCGGAACTAACTCAACGGCACCTAATGTCGACAACAACAACAATAAATGTAACTTGTTCTATGGGATATAACTGTCCCTATCATAATGCTGCATCTAATTAACATCACAGGGAGCATCTAGAAAGCAAGACAGGGGAAAGCCCTGTAGCATAATGTCATTACTTCTCCAGGGAGAAGTCATTATTGTTGTTAGCTGCCATCGAGTCCGCCCCGACTCATGGTGACCCATGCACCACAAAGCTAAATGCTGCCTGGTCCTGCACCATCCCCATGATCAGTTGTGGATTGGACCATTGGGATCCATAGGGTTTCAATGGCTGATTTTTGGATGTAGATTACCAGGCCTTTCTTCCTAGTCCATCTTAGTCTGGAAGTTCTGCTGAGACCTGTCCATGCAGCATCATAGCAACATGCAAGCCTCTAGTGACAGACGAGTGGTGGCTGAGCATGAAGCACATTGGCTGGAAATCAAACCAGGGTTTCCAGCATGGAAGGCGAGGAATTCTACCAATGAACCACAAATGCCCCAGTTTAAGGACAAATAGATTTCCCATGTCAGTGTTTTTGACAAAACGAAACACCCCCAAAAATTCTTCAATTCATTAATAAGTGAAGAATTTCTGAGAAAAGACCAATAAAGTTGATCTCCCTTGTTTTCCTCCATCACGTCTCCCTTTGTCAGCTTTTCAGCGCCGTGGGAACAAACACAAGACTCAAATCTTTCTAAGATGACAGTGGTCTTCCCCTCCAGGGAATGCAAAAGAAAAAAAATAAGAATTTCCTAGGATTTACCTGAATGCAATATATTTAAGTTCTTTTGACTTCCAGAATCATTCCAGACAAATCACTTACCCATTGATACAGATTGAGTTATATCCCCCCAAAATATGTGGTGTAAATCCTAACCTCTATGCCTGTGGTTATAATCCCATTTGGGAATGGAATGTCCTTGTTATGTTAAAGAGGCAGGATTAGTGCAGGGTGTATCTTAACTCGATCTCTTTTGAGATATAAAAAGAGATTAAACAAGCAATCAAGAGAAGGAGATGGGGGAAGAGAGACGCCAAGCACAGGAAGATCACCCAGGAGCAGAAGAGACAAGGACCGTCCTCTAGAGCTGACAGAGAGAGAAAGCCTTCTCCTAGAGTGGGTGCCCCCTAAACTGTGAGAAAATAAATTTCTGTTTGTTAAAGCCACCCATTTATGATATTTCTGTTATAGCAGCCCTAGACAACTAAGACATCCACCATTTGCAACATCTCTAATGATTAGTCCTTTTCTTTCTTTCTTTTTTTAATCAATTTGTGTTGCAGACCTTATCTTTTAATCATCCACTGCAGAGTGGATCCCTACTCGGCAGTATATTACGTGCATCCTCTGTATATGGTGCTAATACAGTGTATTAATGATGATTACTTCTGTGTGTTCGAAAGGATTGGAAATGTCGGCATGTTTGTCATTGTTTGCTAAATCCTCCAAAGTCAATTGCTAATTATAAGAGCTTGTAACTTTAGGGACTTAGCTGATGAATCCAATTGAACTGTCAGCTTTTTCAGGCTAGACTGGATATATAAAGAATCTCCATCCTAATTGCTTTAATTAATGAATGCAGAGATAAGGCGACCCATAGAGAGAAATGCTCCAACATCCTTACAGCGTTATTGCCACACACAGTACCAGGCCAGCAATAATCTGTTCTCATTGGGCATTTGGAATATCAGCTGATGCATTTTTATGGGACACCTACCATGTACATAATGTGCAGGAATATAAACAAAGTGTCTGACATGTTCTTAACTTGAAAGCGTTGATAATTTTATTGGGAGACAAGCCTTGAATGTATAAAGCAAGTTGAGAATGAGTAAAAATTGTGTGGTAAAATAATTTTAGAGAAAGGAAATACTATTTTTGTAATAAGGTTGTCTCTCAAAAATTTTCTAGCCACAGTTGGGCTGGGCAGATATAAGGAGTGGCCCAAACCAGTAACCAGTTGCTGTTGAGTCAGTTCTGACTCATGGCGACCCCACGTGTATGTGTCAGAGTAGGACTGTGCTCCGTAGGGTTTTCAACGGCTGATTTTTTCAGATGTAGATCTCCAGGCCTTTCTTCCTAGGCACCTGTGGATGCACTTGAACCTCCAACCTTTTGGTTAGCAGACAAATGTGTTAACTGTTTGCACCACCCAGGGACTCCAAAGGCTGGGCCCACTGAATGGATCAGGTAGTTCAGTTACTCTCCTTGACATTTCCAAGTTCTTTCCTGCTTTTGTCTTTGCACTTGTTCTTCCCTCTTTCTGGAATTTTCTTGACCCGGCTCCTCAAATGTCTGCTTCCTTTTAGTTACTTCCATCTAATTTCCAAGATTCTCCCAGAAAATCATTCTTTGAACACCATATCCAAAGGGACATACTGCCCCTCCCTCACCTACCCCTTTTATTAGCTAGAAACGTCATCATTTTTATAATCAGCTTGCCTAGGACGTGAGCTCATATGAGCAGAGACCTGGGTTTTCCCATCATTGAATCACAAGTGCCTGACAAATAGTGAGCATTTAAAAAACATAAGTTGAATAAATGATTTGTCAAAGGATATTTTATTGCAAGCAGCAGAAATCCACTCTGGTTAATTTAAGCAAAGGGGAATTAAATGGAATTTTCTCCTGTGAGGCTGGAGAACTAGGCTTAGAAGTAGGCAGGATACGCAGTCTACTCTAAGGGACCTAGAAGCAGGAACCATGTATCAGTGGACTTGTAGCAGGAAGTACCTGGTTAGGCTACAACTAATGGGACAAGACCAACAGTATCTTTTGTTGTTGAACGCTTACAGAATTTTTATTTCCATGTAGAGAAATATAAGCAGATGGAAATCAAACTCCAAGTTCTGAGAGAGACCAGCTACAGCATTTTGTATTTGTCTTACAGGGAAAGCTGCTTCTGGGAAAACACTTGCTATTCAGTTAAAGCTCTTGGCTGCAAACAGAAAGATGGGCTGTTTGAACCCACCAGCCATTCCTCAGGAGAAAGATGTGGCAGTTGGCTTCTGTAAAGATTACAGCCTTGGAAACCCCATGGGGCAGTTCTGCTCTGCCCTATAGCGTCCCTATGAGTTGGAATTAACTTGATGGCAGTGTGTTGTTTATTCTCCAAAGATTTGTCAGACTAGAGAGACTAACATGGCTCTGATAAGGTGTGCAACTTAACTGAAGCCAGTTAGCCTACCAGCAGATAAAAGCTGAGGCAAGTCCTCTCTTAATGCAGAGTCCAATTTAAGAATTGGTGTAGTGAGGATGGTGCAGGGCTGGGCAGGGTTTTGTTCTGTTGTACACAGGGTTACAAGGAGTTGGAACCAACTTGACGGCACCTAACAACAACTACATAGTTCTACTAACATTATATATTCAGAGCAGAGTGAGTAAACCTGAATTGATTATTAACTGATAGTTTATTATAATCAAGAAAGAAACTAGAATATTCTTATTGTTTTTATTCTTTAAAATATTGCTCATTTTAGGACTTCAGTGTATTTTATTTATCTTTAAAATAATTTGTAATGTGTAATGTAGGGTTCAAGGAGCCCCAGTGGCACTTGGCTGCTAACCAAAAGTTCTGTGGTTCAAACCCACCAACCAGCCACTCTGCAGGAGAAAGATGTGACAGTCTGCTTCTGTAAAGATTTACAGCCTTGGAAACCCTATGGGGCTGCTTTACAGGGTTGCTATGAGTTGGAATCGACTACAGGCAATGAATTTGGTTTTGGTTTGGAATGTAGGGTTAAGTTTTATTGCTCAAAGTGAAACGCCAATCTGTTTATGCCTCAGTCCAATCTGAAAATATATACAGTTTCTGGTTAGCTTTTGCTTGCTCAGAGCCCTGGTGGCACAATGGTCAAGAGTTTGGCTGCTAACCAAAAGGTCAGTAGTTCGAATTCACCAGCAGCTCCTTGGAAACTCTATGGGGCAGTTCTACTCTATTCTATGGGGTCCCTATGAATCGAGTTTGGTTTTGCTTGCTCAATACTTGTTTCCAGTTTTCTGGTAACAGCACCTTGGTTTTTCTTTAGGTAGTCACCCCTGTTCCCATGTCTTCGTTCCCAAGAATAGATTTGTAGTATTAGAGAGCAGAAAAAGACCATATGTGTTTATTTCTCTCACCTGGAGGATTAAAAACAAAAGCAACATTTTGAATGTGTAGGCATGGAAAGCTCTAGTTGGAGTTTTTTTTGTTGTGTTTTGTTTTCCTTTTCAAACATTTGTCAAGTAATTAATCCTAGTTGGTCCTGTAAACAGAGTTGGTAAAAGTTGTAACTGTAGTGAGACTGTCAAACCCAGGATATGTGGGCTAGTCTTTAAAATGGAGAACAGCATTGGAAGTGAAAGTCAGATTTATAATTAGGAATAAATAGAAAATGAAGGATACAACTAGGGATTGATTATTAACAGCTGGGAGTCCTTGGGTTGGACAAAAAGTTAAGCGCTCAGCTACTAGTGGTAAGGTTGGCTGTTCGAACCTGCCCAGTGGTGCCTCAGAAGACAGGCCTGGCAATCTGCTTCCTAAAAGTCACAGCCTTGAAAACCCCATGGAGCAGTTCTAGTCTGCAACGCATAGGGTCACCATGAGTCAGAATCGACCTGACGATAGCTAACAAAAATAACAATTGAGATTTTGGAGAAAAAGACACTGATCTGTGCCTTGAAGTTATACTTCTTTAAGTTTTACTTCAACTAGTATTTACCCCTATATTTCAATGTAAACACAAATAATTTGTGTTCAATAAATATTTATGCACTAAGGTATATTAGTGTGTAATTATACACACACATATGTATATGATTATACACACACACAACAGGGGTTAATTGGTTAATTGATACACTAAATACTCATAGATGTTTTCCTTTTCGCTGTTTACTTCTGTTAATGAGTAAGGTTGGAATGTAGATCTAAAGATATTCTCAGCCATGTGTATATGAGCAGTTTATTTTCTTAAAAAAACTATTTGATTAAAAAAGTTGTTTTTGGAAAAGTGGTTCATATGGCATTTGCTCCGATAGAGGAGAAAAATAAAATAAGAGGTTAAGAATTTACAAAAACCTTGGAAAGGCATAAATAATGGCATACTGCAGTCAGATCAGAATATTTTCATTTATGAACCATGCATTTCCTGAGCTCTTGCTGTGTGTCCAGCACCATCTCCTTTTGACAGTGTGGGTATTAGTAAACCTATCTGTATTGGCAGGCCAGGACTGAAAAAGTCAGTACTTTGGGCCTCTCTGTTCCATATAGTGACATCCAACTTATGCTCTGATAAGCCACCTTACTGTAATCCCTCGGAGAAGAGGTACATTCACCCAAATTAATTAAGCCCAGAAAATGACCATCTTAAGGTCGACCTAACAGTAATCTTTCTTTAGTGGCATTTGAGAAAGGCGTGGTAGAGAAGGCACCCACAACTCATTTCCTCTGCGTACATGACAAGTGGGCCAGGCTTACATCTGCAGCTGAGAGATTTTCTTTGATATTGAGGAAGATATTCCAAACTTAAGTATCATGAGATTTAAACAAAAAGGAAGAGGAAGGATATGGAATCACCAATGAGGACTTGAAGAACAAGAGCCGTGATTCTGCTTATTTAAGTACATGTCATTCTTGGAAAACGAAAAAAAAAAGAAAGTTCCAAACTAGATCCCTTTTTTGTACGTGATTCCATCTAATCCTGGCAAACTACGACAGTAAGCCAGTGCCATCTGTGACATTCATTGTTTCTTGGTTTTTTTTTTAAACCAACAAAGATGTCTTGAATCAAGTGCATCTTGTTTAAATTGTATTTTGGAGATTTTGATAACTTATTCCTCTTCCTTCTCTCTATGCTACCAGCATGTAACCAACTGCTGTCAACGCCCGTGTGTGTCAGAGCAGAACTATGCTCCACAGGGTTTTCAAAGGCTGATTTTTCGGAAGTAGATCCCCAGTCGTTTCTTCTGAGGCACCTCCAGGTAGACTCAAACCACCAATCTTTTGGTTAGGAGTTGAGTGCATTAACCATTTGAACCACCTAGGAATTCCTCTCTCTAAGCTAGAGGTTTAAAATCCCTTGTTGGTTGTCCTCACTTTTTTTCCTCCTAGAAGTATCAACTTATTTAGGAGCTCAACCTTCTTTCTTAACCCTTTCTTGCATGCTTGTGATCACTCTATTATTCCCATCCTGAGCTTCATACATCTGTTTCCTCTTCAGAACGTGGCTCTTGAACATCCAAGTTCCCCAGGGAATTCCTGTGCAGCCACAAGTAATTCTTTTAATGTCCTCCTTTATTTCTCATCAAGATTGTCTGTGCTTGTTATACAGAAGTCTCCATAGGGAGGGCAGGACTGTGCTGGCCTAAATTACAGCTATATTCTCAGTGCCTTTAGGTGCCTGGAGCAAAAAAAGTGCTTCACAAAGTACAATCAGTGAATGGATGAATAAATGAATGGACAAATGAAGGAACTGAGTATTGTTCACTGGAGGACCTTGTAACCAATGTCCTTTAGATACAAATACTTTCAATACACAATATAGTTAGTGACTCACTTTGCTATTGTTTTATTTGTCTGAATTAGGCTTCTTTGGTTGCAAGCAACAAGAACCAACTCCAGGAAAATAAAGGAAGTTATTTGGAAGAGACGGGCTAGCTCAGGCTCAGCAGACTATGGCCCACATACAAATCTGTCCTGTGCTTGTTTTTGTACAGCCCATGAGCCAAGAATAGCTTTTACGTTTTTAAATAGTTGGAAAAAATCAAAAGAAGAATGATATTTTGTGACATGTAAAAATTGTATGAAATTCCAATATCACTGTACATAAATAAAGTTTTATTGGAACACACTCATGCCCAATCATTTACATATTGTCTGTGGCTACTTTCGGGCCACAGCAGTAAAGCTGAGTTGCAACTGATACTAAAATATTTACTATCCTGTCCTTTACAGAAAAAAAGTTTGCTAATCCCTGAGTTAGCTCGTGGAATCCAAGCTGGGCAACAAAACCATAGGAAAGTCAGAAAACGGTAGGTAGCGTGGGGAATTTAGGTAGCAGAAAGGAAGAGACTGTCATTCAAACTGCCTTTATCAAAGTGAGTTGTATGGCGATAACCCCAGGTTTGTTTCGGTCAACTCAATTTTTGAATACCATGAAAAGAGAACCCAACTAGGCTGACTTGGGTTATATGCCCACCCCTTGGTCATAGGGATGAGAGTGCGGGCAACCTTGTTAATGTCCCCATCGTATAGAAATGTGGCAAAAATAACAGCTGTCCATCGCACTACTTGAACAGTGATGCCAAAATAAAATCGTAGCTGAGCATATTCCCTTCTTCTTCCTAAGGCAGACAGGAACTGTTTGTTACCTGATCCCATTCAGAGGCTGCTGAGCAGTGGTGGATAGACACCAGACACTGTGTGCTCTTGTCATTATGACTGAGTGGACTCCTCATTACGGAGTGTGTTCTCATTCATCAGAACTGTCAACTTTCATTTCTTCAGCTGCATTTTGTCCAAGACGATCATACGGAGGGACAAGCCATCTAATGCCAAAGTGGCCAGGCACCAGGACAGGCACAGGGTTTTTTTTTTTTAATTTCTAGATCTATTTTGGTTTTCTCCATCTGGTTTCAGAGCAGTTGTAAATCACCTTTTAATAAAGCTAAACTGGAATTTCTAAATGAGACTACAAATATGTTGTCATTGTTGTTAGTTGTCATTGAGTTGGTTCTGACTCATGGCAGCCCCATGTGGGCAGAGTAGAACTGTTCCATGGGGTTTTCAAGACTGTGACCTTTCAGATACAGATCACCAGGCCTGTCTTCCAGGGTGCCTCTGGGTGGGTTCAAACCACCAACCTTTTGGCTAGTAGTTGAATGCTTAACTGTTTGCACCACTCAGGGACTTCACAGACATTAATGCTTGATAAAGAGGTCAATGTACCTCATGTGCAGCCAACACCTGTCTGTCAGTGGGGGCTTTTGTGTTGCTATGATGCTGAACAGGTTTCAGCAGAGCTTCCCATCTAAGATGGACTAGGAAGAAAGGCCTGGCAATATACTCCTGAAAATCAGCCAATGAAAACCCTATGGATCATAACGGCCCAATCTGCAACTGATCATGACCATGACGCAGGACTGGGCAGCATTTCGTTTCCTTGTACTTGGGGTTGCCATGAGTGAGAGGCTGCTTATGGTAGCTAACAATATCAACAAAAAGGTGACAGAAAGCGGGGTTGGGAAGAAAGGAACTTCCTGACATAGCTACAGTGTAAGGCCAGCCTTCACCCTTAAAGTTTGCACCATTTAATTTCAAAGGACCAATCTGTGACCGTGGAAAAGCCCATGGGTGACAGTTTTCAGTGGAAAGCCTGTTTTACTTTTGTTCTTGTGGGAAGCTCATGTTAAGCAGAATAATGAAATGTAGATGATTTCTAAGCTTAAAAAAAGTGAAAATCAGTTATCACTAAAAATGTTAAGTGTGATAAACAAGAGGTCGGTAAATCACCTTTCAGTATGGGGGTCAAAATTTCTCTGCAAGAAATTCCATCTCCCCAAAGCCCCGTGTACATTGGGCATAGAGAACGAGCCTGTCGCTCTCTCTCTTTCCGTGTGTGTGTGTGTGTGTGTGTGTAAAATGATGGTAAAATATTTGGCATTTTATCACGGCCTTAAAGGAAACGTGCGTTGAGTCAATGTTTGTTTTCCTTATTGTTGGGTCCCAGAGGAGAACACTTTGGGAATGTTTCTTGAGGGATAGTGGATACGTTACAAGTTTTGTTTATCTTTCTGTTTTTGTTTGGCTTTTGGAGCTGAGGAAAGGCTTTGTGGGAATTTAAGGGATGGATGGCAAGAGAGTTTTTGTGGATGTTCTTACTTCAAGGCAACAATATGAAATAATATAAATTTCCCTTGAGAAACCTTCAGTTGAAGCTGAGGAAAACATTTTTCCCAAACCTGGACGCACACTTGGGAAAGGACCCTGCCGCTGCCACATTGAGGAGGAGAAGGCATATAGACCTTCCTGGGGAGTGTGAAGAAGGGCGGGGCCCACAGGGGAGGTGTAGGGCATGGCCATGCTTGACTCTGACAGTGTCCTTCCCCTTTCACAGATACTAGATGTGGTCACCATGTTTGAAAAATTCATCAGTGTGGTGAAGGCGGGAATACTAATTAAGTGTTTTCAGCATAATAGAAAATCAGTTTTAATTGTCCCAAATGGAACTATTGTTTACAGTTACAGATGGCTGCCAGGAAGTACCTGGAGAAAATAAATGAATCTAGGGAGTTGGGAATTACTTGCAATTCCTAGGAGTATTTCAGGGAAGGCATTTGAGAATTCAGTCAAAGAAGGATGTTGCATAGAAAAAAGATTACCTATAAAGGCCACAAAATGGTGTTTTCCTTCAGCACGCTGTAGTTAGTGGGGTCATCAGTTTCCACCCTCTCACCTGCCTCCGGATGTTTTCATAGGCAGGATGGGTTCTCGGAATAGTTTCACTGTATGGAGTAAAAACAATAACAGTGAGCCCCATGTCCCCGGCCCCTGTTTGTGTGTGTGTGTGTGTGTGTGTGTATGTGTGTGTGTAACTATGGTTACAACAACAGCATCCCCCAACCCCACCAAATTGAAATTCCTTGTTCATTCCCGAGTTTCTCACCTCCAGGTCAACTTCTGCTATTTCCTGGGCTGTATCTTCCTTGTTCTTGTTGTTGTTATTGTCAGTTCCAACTCATAGCAACTCTGTGTACAACAGAATGAAACACTGCCTACTCCTTTGCCTTCCTCACAATCGTTGCTATGTGTGAGCCCATTGTTGCAGCCGCTGGGTCTGTCCTTCTCATTGAGGGTCGTGCTCTTTTTCGATGACCCTCTACCTTACCAAACATGATATCCTTCTCCAAGGACTGGTCCCTCCTGATAACGTGTCCAAAGTACATGAAATGAAGTCTCTCCATCCTTGCTTCTAAGGAAAATTCTGGCTATACTTCTTCCAAGACAGATTTGTTCATTCTTCTGGCAGTCAATGGTGTATTCAATATTCTTTGCCAACACCATAATTCAAACGCAACAATTCTTCTTTGGTCTTCCTTATTCATTGTCCAGCTTTCACATGCATGTGAGCAATTGAAAATACCATGGCTTGAGTCAGGCACAGCTTAGTCCTCAGGGTGATACCTTTGCTTTTTAACACTTTAAAGAGGTCTTTTGCAGCAGATTTGATTTCTTGACTGCTGCTTCCATGGGCGTTAATTGTGGATCTAAGTAAGATGAAATCCTTGACAGCTTCAATCTTTTCTCCATTTATCATGATGTTGCTTATTGGTCCAGTTGTGAGGATTTTTGTTTTCTTTATGTTGAGGTGTAATCCATACTGAAGCCTATAGTCTTTGATCTTCATCAGTAAGTGCTTCAAGTCCTCATAACTTTCAGCAAGCAAAATTGTGTCATCTGCATGTCACAGGCTGTTAAATGAGTCTCTCTCCAATCCTGATGCCATGTTCTTCATATAGTCTAGGTTCTCGGATTAATTGCTCAGCATACAGATTGAATAAGTATGGTGAAAGACTACAACCCTGATGCACGCCTTTCCTGAATTTAAACTACATGGTATCCCTTGTTCTATTCAGATGACTGCCTCTTGGTTTATGTACAGGTTTCTCACGAGCACAATTAAATGTTCTGGAATTGCCATTCTTTGCAATGTTATCCATAATTTTTTATGATCCACACAGTCGAATCCCTTTGCATAGTAAATAAAACACAGGTAAACACCTTTGTGGTATTCTCTACTTTCAGCCAAGGTCTGTCTGACTTCAGCAATGATATCCCTCATTCCATGTCCTCTTCTGAATCTGGCTTGAATTGTTTTCCTTAAGAATAGTAAAATGCACATCCATATCCCCTGCACCTGGATTAGCCATTTGTTGACCCTTCCTTCCATTTCTGAGCATGTGAAAATCACACTCAAGGCTCAAGGCACATGTCAAAGACTACCTCTCACCTGTTCCCTTCGCTAGATGCTCTCTTTTGCTTCGCTGAACTTCCAGTGCAATGCATGTCTGTCTTTCTTTTACGGTACTTTACCCTTCCTATTATAGTTATTTTCATACTTGTCATATCTTTCAACTAGACTGAAAATTCCTCAGGGGAATTATTTCATTTTACTAAAAAGCTAGAATTTTGATGTCAGAGAGACCTGAGTCCCGGGCTCAGTTCTTCACTACTCACTATGTGACTTGCATGAGTGGTTTAAGTCCCTAAGCCTCTGTTTCCTCATCTGTAAAATGGTGGTGATAGTAGCATCTAACATACAAGTCATTTATCCAAATGAAGCTTCTACCAAAAGGTCTGGTGTGTAGGTGGAACTTAAAGATGGTGGCCAGTACTAGTATTTTATCATTACCATCTTGTCTCTTTTCTTTTAATAAACAATAGGAGCATGTCACATACAAAAGCTATAATTCTCCTGATAGAAAAATTCATTGGAGGGATGAAAACAAGAGGCTGGAGATAGAGGCTCACTCTAGGTAACTCTCAATATGGTTTAAATTAAGGCAATGTTCCTAAGGACCTCTTGCAACAGAACTACCTGAAGTGCTTGTTAAAATGGCATACTCCTCTTGAATCAGAATTCCTGGGATAGGACCCCCAAATATCTGCCTATTTAATAAACTTCCAGGTAATTATGATTCACACTAAATCTTGAGATTTTTGGTCAAAGGAAAATGGTGAACCCAGGTATACTGATTGATGATGCTCAGATGTGGGCTGTGATATGCCAGGGCATGGCTTGGGACTCATTTTGTTATCAAAAGGGCCTTGCTGGAAGTCTTTAAGCCAGCTAGGATCTCACTCCTGTTTCTATCCACTACAGTGAGGATAACTGATTTCTCAGATCAAAAAACAAAAAACCAAACCTATTGCCGTCGAGTCGATTCCAACTCATAGCGACCCTATAGGACAAAGTAGAACTGCCTCATAGGGTTTCCAAGGAGTGGCTGGTGGATTCAAACTGCTGACCTTTTGGTTAGCAGCTGAGCTCTTAACCACTGCACTACCAGGGCTCCTCCAGTCTACTGAAATTCTCCAGCACTTCTCCCAGGCCTCTTCTGTAAGAACTCTAGGGCTATCTAATTTGCAGAATTTGAAAATCAGCATAAATCATTGGATGGTACAATATGTGTCCAGGGTGAGCCTGACTTTGGTCTAAGTATGTACCATGATTGAAGGAGCCAGCATGACCTTTCACCCACTGTAGGGCTCAGTGGAATACTTTCCATAAGACATGAGCACCTAATTTTATTCTCCAAAGTGTTTTTCAGTGAAACTTGGTTCACGTTTTAGAATCTCTACAACTTATGTTGTGTTTCAGAGTTAGCTATTTTTGTTTTTCCCTTAATTTAAGTTGCAAATCTGAAGTCATAGAGGATATCTGGTGTATCAAGGAGACCTGGGTTTGAGTATTATTTTGTGTAATCATAGGCAAGTTATTCAAACTTTCTGACCATCAATTTCCCCATGTAGAAAATGGGGATACTGATAAATATTTTGGTGCTGAGGATTAAGAATACACGTGAAAGCATCTGTTATACTTAGTAAGTATGCAAGAGATGTTAGTTTTCTCTTTCTTTGAAACACAAATGCAGTATAAAATGGAGAGGGGAAAAAAAATTCTCTTAACTCAAAGTTTCTTAACTTCAGCACTATTGACATTTTGAGCTGGATAATTCTATGTTGTGGGGCTGTCCTGTGCCTTGTGGGAAGTTCAGCAGCCTCCTTGGCCTCTACCCACTAGATGCCAGTAAAAAAACAAAAAAACCAAACCTGTTGCCATCGAGTCGATCTTGACTCATAATGACCCGATAGGACAGAGTAGAACTGCCCTATAGGGTTTCCAAGGAGCAGCTGGTGGATTCAAACTGCCGACCTTTCAGTTAGCAGCCAAATTCTTAACCAATGCATCACCAGGGCTCCAGATGCCAGTAGCACCACCCAATTATGACTACCAAAATGCCTCCAGTCATTGTCAGATAGTCCCGGTGGCGGGGGGAGGGAGGCTATCCCATTGAGAACCACTGTCCTAGCTCCTCACCTGTCATTTCAGGCATTAAGTAGTAAAATAAAACTAAGAAGTCAAGACTCGTCAGTGGTTTACCACACCAGCATCAAAGGGAAAACTCAAACATTACCTAGCTCTCGTAGTCACAAAACACCTTTTGAAGATACCTCAGCCTTATGAAGGGAGGTCTCAGTGCCATGAGGCCGTGGCAAAGGAAGGCTGACCTATTACCTGAGGAGCCGCAAGTAACTGATAACCTAGCCACAGTCAAAGGTTGGAGTTTCAGCTTTTGAAAGGCCATCATGTCAGGCTTGCTCATATCCCCGATTTGACTGAACCAGGGCAGCATGACTCTAGCTGTGTAGACCTTGAGAGGCTAGCTCTTACAGGACACAGATGTAAAAATTAGATGGTTATTCATTCATTTTTAAAGAGAAATAGGACTGTCGAGAGTATTTCCATCTCAGGTTGATGTGATCAGCATATTTGATTCCTAAAACAATTTACAGAGAAAGCCAGATTATGAGAAGACTCTCAAAACACCTGTGCTGAGAATGGGGGTGTTTGCTGTGGCATTTAAGTGTTGGGTGGTATCAAGTTCTCGGGGCCTTGATGTATCTACCACACCACGTGGATGTGTACCAGCAAGGCACACAGGTGACTTCTTCAGTGTGTATCGCCAACATTTGTCTCTGAGACCTGATTCCTTCTTTGCCTCCGTGACCTGATTCCTTCTCAAGGGACCAAAATTTCAACATTTCTTCACTTGGGTTTTAATCAGGTCCTATTGGACTGAGAACCTTGCTATTTTCATTGAGATAACTTGGCAAATTGCTATACAAATCTAGCCTGAATTGCTTTTATAGGTGAGTTAATTCCAGGTTTCTGAGAGGCACCTTTCTGCAGACCTCCTTTCAGTTAGCAACTGAGTGCCTAACCACTGTGTCACCAGGGGTCCACTAAACACATAGTATTTAATTAAAGGAGGCCTGGTCGCACAATGGTTAAGCGCTTGGCTACTAACTGAAAGGTTTGCAGTTCAAACCCAGTCAGCGGCTCTACAGGAGACAGACTTGGTGATCTGTTTCTGAAAAGATTACAGCCAAGAAAACCCTACTGGGAAGTTCTGCTCTGTCATATGGGGACACTATGAGTCAAAATTGACTTGACAAACACTTAACAACAGCAACAGTATTTAATAAATATTTACTGAATGGAGGATAAATGTTATTTGTATAAATAAATTAATGCCTGGTATTTTTCATATAATAGTAGTTACTATTTATTAATAATAGCTGCTATTATTTTAGGGCTTAGATGGACCAGACATTGGTAGTTTACAAAGATTATCCTAGTTAATCTTCATAGTGGTTGAATAAAGTCATAACATCTTTTATCCCCATTTTATAGATGTGGAAACCAGATTTTAAGTTAGGTAGTTGTCTTAGGCTGAGTTCTCTAGAGTAGCAAAACTAGTGAAGCATATACATATATATACGTATATATACGCGTGTGTGTGTGTGTAGAGAGAGAGAGAGACTTATATCAAGAAAATGACTCACACAGTTGTAGAAGCTGGAAAGTTCCAAGTTTGTGGGTCAGGCATCAGGCTAGAGGCTTCTCCTGACTCACACAGCTATAGGGACTGACTGACCTAAGATTGGCAGGTCAGAAGGCAGGCTGCTGGCTTAAGTCCCAAGAACTGGAGGTCAGATGATGACGAGCTGGACACAGGATCCAGATCAAGCAAAAGCTAGTGAGCTTTGCCAGAAAGTCCATATGTATTGGATGCAGGCCACACCCCTGGGGAAACTCCCTTTACAACCGATTGGCTACTCATAGCGGATCTCATCATGGGTGATTACATTATGGAAGAGCAGTCAGTCCAATGTCTGCCAAATTACACCATTACGTAACTGCCAAACCACTGAGAATCATGATCCAGCCAAGTTGGCACACAACCTTAACCTTCACAGCCATGATCCCAAGTTCCCCCAGCTGGCATGCGACAGAGGTAGGACTCAAAACTGCAAAATGCACATTTAAGGTGACTCACAACCCTACATCTAAGCCCCAGGAAAGCGCAGCAGTGGTGTGATCCTTTCTTCAGCAAGAGGCCTCCAATGTCTTCCAAGGTGCCAGGGAATTCTAACTATGCTAACAAGAGTTTTGCAAAATCAAGTTCAGGGTGGAGGCAGCTCCAGTTAATGCCATTTGATGGCTACTGTGCAAAATGCATCAGAAAGTATCATTGAAAAGTGTTTTCATTCTGCCTGACATGGCTAGAGTGCCCCCCTGCCACCTTATATCACATGGACAGGATGATTTTTAGATAAGAATACAAAAAGGGGTCAGCCACCAGGGTTCTTTCCTTCTCTTTCTAGGCAAAGACTCCATATCTGAGATTTCCCTTCCAGATTTTACTTGCCACTATCACAAAGCCATTAATTAATTGGGTTTAAAATGCTAAGAAAAATACCTCTGAACTGGCTGAGTTTTTCAAACATCAAAAGTATAATACCACAGCTGCCAGCTCTGGGTTCCTGTAGCTTATGTTTTGGCTAAAAGCCTAACACCAGCCAATCAAACTCTGAGAAGCCAGGAGGATTTAAAATCATAGCCTGCCCAAATAGAAATTAGTAATATGGTTATCAGTAAATGGAAAATAAGTTTCATGTAATACCTCTAAATGTATTTAATGGAACAAGTCCTTAATTTTCCTTAGTCAGAACTAGACTTCTGATTAATGTTAAGATTTCACCGGCTATTTTTAACGTTATTTCTTTTCTATTTTTTAGTTGTTAAAAAAAAAAAACAAAAAACTCATAATTATCATTCATATAATAATGTGGAGCACTTTTCCATCTATTCACCCATTTAATTAAATGTTTGCAGGAACCGTGCTAAGGATGCATTATTCTCAACCCAATTTTGCATTTGAGGAAACTGAGGTCTGGAGACATTAAACAACTTGCTCAGCTAGGAAATGACAATGTGAAAATTTCAACCCAGTTCTTAGTTTCTAGAAATCAACTGCTATCTTCATTTAGTTAAACTGCTTCTCTGTAGAGCTTAAAAGCTTTTACATATCTTAATGAAACTGATATTTAGACATTATGTTTCCTTTCCTCCTGAAAATCTGTATGCTCATCTATAATATGATGGGTATGGAATCTTTGTTGTTACATAGGACTTCTCATGTTAATTTTAATATATTAAATCCAAATAGCAGCATTTAGCTTTTTTGCAGTAACTGAAGCAGTAGGAACAGGGAGAACAAAGATCATATATGACTCCACGTCACCACTCGAACAAAATTAGGGTCACCGCTTGGTTATTAAGGAATTAATTTATCATTTTGTATCTGAATCACATCAGGTTCCTAATACATATTCATCTGTAATAGTTATCTGTGGCAACATAAAAACATTACTCTAAGGCTTAGGAGCCTTAAAAAAGACACTATTTATCTTGCTTGTCAATCCGCAGTTTGGTCAGGGCTCTATGTTGCACCAGCTGGCACAGCACAAAGGCGGAGCGCTGGAATCACGTGACTAGTGGTTGATGCTGGCTGTTGGCTGCAGGCCTCAGTTCCGCTCCGTACAGGCCTCTAGTATTGTCCCTCTGTGTAGGCTAGGCTGTGCTTCCTCACAGCATGGTTCCTGGTTTCTAAGAACAAGCATCCTAAGAGCAAGAGTGAGAGATAGGTGGAAGGTTAGCCCAAAGACTCAGCATTGGAGAAAACATGGCATCATTGCCACCACCCTCTTTTGGCTAGAGCAATCCCAATCTCCCACCCAGATCCAAGAAGAGGGGATACAAACCTCGTTTCTTTGGGGGAGGGGGTGGCGAGCAGGGAGGAGTGCCAGGCATATTATAAGAAGAGCATGGACCATCTTTGGAAAATGCAGTCAGCCACATCATCTTCCCAGAAGAGCTTGGAGTCATAGTCTCCTAGGGCTGCCATAACAAATTACCACAAAGTGGGTGGCTTTAAAGAGCAGAAATTTATTTCCTCCCAGGCCTGGAGGCTAGAAGTCCAAATCAGAGCATTGTCTGTGTAGATTCCTTCTGTGGGCCTCTCTGCTGGATTCTGTTGGCTGCCAACCATAATTGCTTCTCCTTTGCTGCTTATAGATGTGTCTACCCCCTTTGTCACATGGCATCTCTCTCCCCCTGTGTGTCACTCCCTTTTTATAAGACATCACGCTGAAAGAATTAGAACTATAACCCATCCTACAACTGGATAAACTCATTTGACCCAACTGACAACAAAAGAAAAAACCTATTTCCCCAAACAAGGACACATTCACAGGTACAGGTGTTAGGACTTCAAAATATCTTTATGGAGGGATAGTTTAATCCTTAATACTTGGTAATCTGATTATCCGTGCTTGCTAGAACCCTGAAGGAAAGGCAAGAAGGAAGTAGGCAAGTTCCTACTGAGCTAATGGATTTAACAATCACTTTTGTGGTCAGCAAGATTTGTGTCTTGTTTAGGCATAGATAGATCTCATCTTAGAGTCCCTGAGTGGTGCAAACAGTTAACACACTCAGCTGCTAACTGAAAGTTTGGTGGTTCGAGTCCAGCCAGAGGTGCCTTGGAAGAAAGGCCTGGCAATCTAATTCTGAAAAATCAGTCACTGAATACCCTGTGGAGCACAGTTCTACGGTGGCACACATGGGGTTGCCATGAGTCAGAATCAGTTCAACAACTGGCTAGGTTTAGGTTTCATTTTACCTTTATTAATCCTCATAACATTTGGTCATCTTTACATCACTTACCGAAAAACCAAACCCGTTGCCGTCGAGTTGATTCCGACTCATAGTGACCCTATTGGACAGAGTAGAACTGCCCAATAGGATTTCCAAGGAGCGGCTGGTGGATTCGAACTGCCAAACTTTTGGTTAGCAGCCAAACTCTTAGACCTAAAGCCCAGAATCCACTGTGAAGGACCTCACCCCAAAGTCACATCCTAAGGTTATTTCCTTTTATTTCTCAGGAGGGATCAGGATATGGAAAACAAGTTTCCTGGGACCCAATGCATATACTGCCCTTGTCTAAGGCTTATAATGCTGTTACGTAGACAATTGTGCTATAATTGTAGCATTCAGATTCCCATTTAAAATAGATTCCATTCCCTAGAGGAAATCGTCCAAATGGTCTAATTTCATCAATGGGGCATCAGAAATGCTCCTGTCAGCACATAGTATTACACATAATTGTGGCGGCAACTCTAGTTTTCACATATTTGCTGCACACTTCTGCAATATATTTAAAACTTGGGGATTTCCTATTCTAGCACATTCCAGCTTCTATTTTCCTTTGACAGCCTGTACCCTTCCCAATTCTGAGTTGGTCAGGGTTCTGACCCAAGTTTCGTTTTTCCTAATGAGTGGGGTGGGGAGTGGGGGGTCACAAATTAATAATAAGATGAGGGTTCAGCTGTAGTGGATTGAAGTATCAGGCCAAAACTGCAGGTATGCAAGAGATTATTGTTGAGTGGGGTTGTGGAACCTGATTTTAATCAGGCCAGGATCTCCTTGCTTCTGTCTTTCCCAGGTGCACAGTGATTTAGGTGTCATCGCAGCATTGCTGGATGGCAGGTGGGGTGTCAGTCCCTGGTCATCACCCCTCCACACATGATCCTGGAGATGTATTCATTTCTCTTCCTGTCTGTGGGTTCATGCCTGATGGATAGCCCCATGGGATCTCGTCAGGCCTGGCTCTGTCTCAGATACTACTAGGCTCCTTAGGAACAAATTAAACACTGAGTTGTCCTCCTCAGCCACTTTGGGCCCTCAGGAATGCGGTGGGGACAAGGTCCTTCACCCCTGTCCTGCGTGGGAAATCATGTATGGCTCCTCAGTCCTCACTGGATGGAAGGGAACTGGGTGAAGGCACTGTTACCCAAAGCAGGTCCTGCTCAGCGTGGCTTCTGGTCAATAAAGACACACCGAGGTGGGGAGGGAGGAAGAGCGTTTATTGCAAGTGTGCAGACAAGGAGCAAGGAGGCATATACCTCAGATCAAACTCCCCGAACAAAGGCAGGCAGAACCTTTTATACTGTCTCTCACAAGGAAGTACATACAAACATTATGGACGACATAAGTTTTCATGGTACAGGCGCAGTAGGACAAATTGCATTTTTTTCTTTGGCATGTAGGCTAGTAAACTGGGTTTGACTGGCTTGAGTCACACCTAGCACTTTGAGGACAGTGGGCAGGAGGGGGCAGGTTCCACTTGGTCTGAGCAGCTCCCAGTTGGGCCACACCCATCACCATCACCCAAGGTTTTGTTTGCTTATGGCCAAGCAGCTCCTAGCTGCTTTGGCTATCAGCACCTCTATCCCACCTGCCTACACAGGCCACCGAGACATTTCTAGCCTACCATGCCTTCTCTGTGCTGGAGTGTGCCACCCAGGACCTCACTCTCCAAGGGCTTTTACCCAGGAAGTCAGCACATATAGGGTTCCAGCTGCCCTTCCTTCACAGCCAATTTTGGAGGCTCATAGACTTACTCAGGTTTGGCTTCACCCTTAGTGTCTGGAATTTTCATTTCTCCTGGAGAGAAGGTGGAGACGGTGTGATGGGACTGGTTTTTCTGATCAAATCCATTATACAATGGCTAGACCATGGCTTTGGAAACCCAGTAGTTTGATTCTCACATCAGGCCGTATCATCTCTTCCTTAAGTATAAATATAACTGACTGAAGTGAAAAAAGACTAGGGTTTGGAAACACTAGAAACAGGCCAACAATAGCAGTTGCAACTTCCTCCTGTTCTTTTTCCATTTTTCCAGTTCTCCCAGTTTCCTAAAATGCCCCTGCCCTTGTGCTCCCATATCTGCCACCTTATCTGTGGCTGCTATCTCCTCCTGGATCCCTGTCCTGCTGCCTCTTAGCCTGTGAAACAGGCCCTCCTCCCCACCTCCCAAAAACCAGTTTACGTCCTCCTCCCCAACACACACATACACACACACACACACACACACAGCAGCCAGAAAATTTTTTTCCAAAGATTCAAGAGCTCCAGTTACATTTGTGGCTACATCCCAAGATTCCAGAATCTTTGCTTTTCCTAATTTCTTTCTCCGGATTTGTAGAAGACTCAGGAAGTTTAAGCAGCATGTCAAGGTCACAAGGACAGCCTCTGAAATCCATGTTTCTCTCTTTTTTCCTACTTGTCACATTTTCTTCCCGTATTCTCCCATGACTCCATGACAAGGTGTTCTTCAGCTGTTTCCGCTGTGCCTTTAAACAAAGAGGTAGGTGAGAGAAGGGGAAGGAGCACCTGACATAAAGAAGGAGTTGGTTTTTGTTGTTCCCTGTGAAGTGTTCCAACTCTCTCTCCTCTCCTCTATAGCCCTAATTAAACCTTGAAACCCCACCTAAGCAAGTTTGCGGGTTGCCTCTAACAGATGGAGCCTAAGAGATAGCTGAATTGCTTTGCTGTTAATGTGCACTCCCTTCTGCTTGAATGCACTTGACAAGAGCTGTGTGGTAAGCAAAGCATCTCTGAGCTGGTAGCAGGGTGCACTCTTATATTCTACAGCATGGATGAAAGGCCGGAAGCTAATAGCATTTAAATAATAAAATGTGCCATTTTAGAGTGTGCATCACTGAAATTTGAGAGAAATAAGCAAATCTGGGAAAACTGCAGTAGTACTGTCCGGGAAGACATTGAGGAAGGGGAGGGAGTCTTCAGGATCTTAAAAGGGGACTGTATTAGAAAGGCATGCCATCTAATTCTACCTTTGTGGCTGTCACAGTCACTGTCACATTAGCAGATGGGTGCAACTGGGAGATATGGGAGATTAAGGACTCAGTCATGGAAATGAAGTGAGAGGGAGGATTCTAGGAAATATGTGCTGACTTTGAGAAAAATAAAGGAGAGCCATGGGTGATATCTTAGTAGTTCTCTGGTTTTTGGTGTTGATGCTTTTCCAAGGCCATAAACTCCAAGCGTGCCCTGGAAAAGCCTGTCTTCTTCCATCTAGCTCCCCAAAGAGACCCCAGAGACAACCAGTGGGCTGGATTGAGTTCATCTTGGGCCCTAAGTGAATCCAGATGATGCTCGAACTCACTGTTTCTCAAAGGCAGATTCTGATGTGTGTCAATTCTCTGGTATGCTGGTTCCAAAGGCAGTTTATTGGGTCCCTGCCACAGTGAACTAAGTTAGAATCTTTGGGAATGGGTTCTGGGGAACTGAAGTTTTAAGAAGTGTCTTTGAAAATTCTTACACAATGAAGTTTGAAGGCCATTTATCATGGGCATTCCAGTGTCTAGTATAGTGCCTGGCTCATAGTAGTCACAAAATAATTATTGCAATGAATAAATAGACCTCCGGTGCATAGCCTAGTTCCTGACACAGGGTTGCTGTTGTTGTATGACACGGAGTCAGTTCCAGCTCATGATGACTCCACGTGTTCAGAGTAGAACTGCTCGATAGGGTTTTCAAGAATGTGACCTTTCAGAAGCAGATCACCAGGCCTTACTTCCAAGGCAACTCTGGGTAGGTCTTGGTTAATGTTCACTGAACGAATGTTTAGGGTAACTTCATTCATTCCTTTTGAATGAAGAAATCCATCTATTCAGCCTACCAGATAGCCATCCATTCACACATCCATTCAAGGAAGTACTGAAAGAAGAAGTCCAAGCTGCACTGAAGGCATTGGTGATAAAGTTTTCAGGAATTTACAGAATACCAACTGAGATGTTTCAACAAACAGATGCAGCACTGGAGGCGCTCAGTCATCTATGCTAAGAAATTTGGAAGACAGCTACCTCATCAACCAGCTAGAAGAGATCCATATTTGTGCCCATTCCAAAGAAAGGTGATCCAACAGAATGTAGATATTATCAACCAATATCATTAATATCACACACAAGTAAAATTTTGCTGAAGATCATTCAAAAGCAGCTGCAGCAGTATATCGGCAGGGAACTGCCAGAAACTCAAGTCAGATTCAGAAAAGGACCTGGAACCAAGGATATCATTGCTGATGTTAGAGGGATCCTGGCTGAAAGCAGAGAATACCAGAAAGATGTTTACCTGTGTTTTATTGACTATGCAAAGGCATTTGACCTTGTGGATCATAAAAAATTATGGATAACATTGCAAAGAATAGGAATTCCAGAACACTTAATTGTGCTTGTGTGGAACCTGTACATAGATCAAGAGGCAGTCGTTCGAACAGAACAAGGGGATACTGTGTGGTTCAAAATCAGGAAAGGTGTGTGTCAGGGTTGTATCTTTCCACCATACTTATTCAATCTGTATGCTGAGCAAATGATCTGAGAAGCTGGACTATATGAAGAAGAACATGGCATCAAGATTGGTGGAAGACTCATTAACAACCTGTGATATGCAGATGACACAACCTTGCTGGCTGAAAGTGAAGAGGACTTAAAGCACTTACTGATGAAGATCAAAGATTACAGCCTTCAGTATGGATTACACCACAACATAAAGAAAACAAAAATCCTCACAACTGGACCAATAAGCAACATCATGATAAATGGAGAAAAGATTGAAGTTGTCAAGGATTTCATTTTACTGTATCCACAATCAATGCCCATGGAAGCAGCAGGCAAGAAATCAAATGACATATTGCATTGGGCAGATCTGCTGCAGAAGACTTCTTTAAAGTGTTGAAAAGCAAAGATGTCACTTTAAGGCCTAAGGTGTGCCTAGCCCAAGCCCTGGTATTTTCAGTCACCTCATATACATGTGAAAGCTGGACTGTGACTAAAGAAGACGGAAGAAGAATAGATGCCTTTGAATTATGGTGTTGGCAAAGAATATTGATAATACCATGGACTGCCAGAAGAACCAACAAATCTGTCTTGGAAGAAGTACAACCAGAGTGCTCCTTGGAAGTGAGGATAGCAAGACTTCGTCTCATGTACCTTGGACATAATATCAGGAGGGACTGGTCCCTGAAGAAAGACATCATGCTTGGTAAGGTAGAGGGTCAGTGAAAAAGAAGAAGACCCTCAAGGAGATACATTGACACAGTGGCTACAAGAATGGGCTCAAACATAAAAAGAATTGTGAGGATGGTGCAGGACTGGGCAGTGTTTCATTCTGTTGTGCACAGGGTCGCTATGAGTTGGAACTGACTGGACTGCACCTAACAACAAAAACAAACCAACCAGATAGCCATCCATTCACACATCCATTCAACTTTTGGGATTTAGCATGGCAAAATGGGCTCAAAGGGGAGTCAGAAACAGGAATAGGCCCTGGAGAACGAGGATCTAAGTTGTAAGAACAGGGAAGCATGGGGAGGAGTGAGCAGAGAAACGTGAGACTTAAATGAGGTCATGTATATAATGCTTGTCCACAGTGCCTGAAATATGATAAGTGCTCGGTAATGCTTCTAATAAGAAAAACAAGTAATTTTAATGATTGCAGTATATCTATCTTAAGATATGCCAAAACCCTGCCTCTATTTCTTGATATTAAAATGATTTCCAGTTTTCACTTGTTATATCTCTACGGCAAAGTACATCTTCGTGCTTCCAACTTTTTTATGTATTTAATGTATTATTGCTGCAAATAAAAGAGCCCTAAATCAAAGTATGTTAGGGAAAAAGAGGTGAATTTATTAACTTGTGGGACTGATAGAGGTGACGCTGTCTTCAGAATTCCTGGCATTGGGGCCGCCATTATCTTAAGGCTGTTGATCTCTCTCTATTTCTCATCTCTTTTCTCACATCCCAGACCAGGTTCTCTGAGTCTAGAGGCTTGGTCACTGGTAGCTACAGGCTCACATCCTTAGGGCGTTAAAAGATAAAACCTTTCCCTACTTAGTTCCGGAATAGGAAAAAAAAATAGAGAGAGCTGTCCCTGTCCTGGTATGAGTCACATTATCTATTCTTAGTCTATTTACTGGCCTGGGGGAATGGGTTACCGTGACTGGCTCAGCATGTGTCATGGGACCACCTCCTGAGGGGATGGAGAAAGGTTGTGATTCACATTTCCCTCCAGGAATGAGATGCTGAAACTCAACTACATAACTAGTTCGTTAGGGTAGAGTCTCAAGAATGGAATTATAATGGCTCAAGTTCATGAACATTATAGAGACACTTAAAGTACACATATTGCCAAATTTTTTTTTTTTTTTTTTTTTTTTTTTTTTTT